>NC_089841.1:275924687-276224687 GCF_035609145.1 Eleutherodactylus coqui
GACAAGACCACATGTTCATACCATTCAGCCTCACTGGAGAGCCCCCTGCCCGTGGGAGAAGGCAGTGCTGACATTGCTGAACACTAGGATTTTATAAAAAGGTAAAAGAGACAAATTCAAAATAAACGCTCGTTGTATAATAATTACGTGTCCAGAGAATAGAAGCGCATGCAAGTCTATGAAAAGGAGTACTGGGCCGTTTACACAGGACGACTAGCACTCAACTCGCTCAAACAAGTGACTGAGTAGTAATCGGCCGGTGTGAAGAGTCCGTCACCATTAGTGCTCACTAGCTTCTTGTATCGTGTAAATACTTCCCACTTCATGGAAGGTGAAGCGCTGAGCGAGAATCCCGCCATCTCTGGCTGCACCAACAACTTAGCCCTGAAGTCAGGGCTTGTGCCGCCGCCATCAGGAGGGTCCCCAAAAGTCACCGTCGTTCAAGATAGACTGCCTTAGACAATAGCAACCTGCACTCACCAACATGTTCATCCGTTACTTGGACTGTGGGAAGGGCTTGGATCTTCTCGCTGTCAGCAGGAGGGGGTCCAGTGTTTTCAAATTGGTTAAGTAACTGGAGTGAGGCATTAAATATGAGTTATTGCAGACGACGGCATAAACGATCCGTAAGTGAGGTTAACCGTATCTCACAAGTTACCTGTGTGATTATAGTGTCCAGGCCATTGGCTCCCCAAGCATAATCCATTGGATTGGAATGAAGAACTCCCCTGGAAGAAGGACAGGGGAAAGAATCAGAACTAGATTGGACTACCAGAATCTTCTAGAGAAGATGTGCTGCAAACTGAGAATGATGAAGACGACCAGATCTGCATGAGAGCCCCACAGCAGGCGACAGGGCTGTGGCCTCCAACATGGGTCAGGTTGCAGGAGAGCGAGCAATGTACTGTAAATAATACCGCAGTCAGCACCTAAATCTTAATGTCAATCACTGCTAAGTCTCTTCAAATGACAGAGCTACTTCTAAGGGACATTGAAGACAAAACTCACCATGGTCCCAGGCCTAAGTTTGGCATTGCGGTAGGTGCGATGATCCCATTTACCAGTTGCTGAATGATCCTGCCAAGGAAAACAAAGCGAATGTCAGAAAGCTGTAGAACGACAGGCAAAAAGCTGAAAGCATCGTGTGAGCAAACAGCGTGCCGCCAAGTCATTTCACCTATGGCAAACTGTACAGCATCTGGCAGCACTGCACATCCGCACCGGGGAAAGGCTCGTGACTAAGGCGGCGATACACCTTCACATCACCGAGTGCCCGTATAGTCCCATGTACAAGCGGCCGCCAACAGGGACCGACTGAGAAATCGCTCACTTGTTGAACTGTTTTCAACAGAACTATAAAGCAAGCAAATATTGGTCGGCGTCACACTGGCAGCGTACGCCAGGACTCTGGAGAACAAGTCCCAACTTCAGTACATGTACCATAAAAGTGACTTCTACCAGGCCCCACTTCTATTTCAGAAGGGCTCAGTTTAAGGAAGCACGGCCCGTCACATTATAGCACATACCTGGCGCATGGAGGAGTCCTGATGCAATAAATTAACCCCTTCTCGCTCCAGGATGTAGATTGACGTCCTGGAGCGTTGGGGTATGTATGAAGAGAGGACGCATGGCAACCTCTCTTCATACAGCGCGAATGTCAGCTGTTTATTACAGCTGACACCCGCGGGCAATAGCTGCAATCGGCCGTACAGCAGATTGCGGCTATTAAC
The DNA here is from genome assembly GCF_035609145.1 of Eleutherodactylus coqui. Lineage (NCBI taxonomy): Eukaryota > Metazoa > Chordata > Amphibia > Anura > Eleutherodactylidae > Eleutherodactylus > Eleutherodactylus coqui. Next base: position 275,926,418 of record NC_089841.1, read on the forward strand.
CCTTTAAATGCCGCTGTCAATTCCACGGTGAGATTGGGGGGCATATATCGCTATTACACTCAAGTTCGGAAGTATGGCACAATTCCAGCAACCTCATTGGTTCTGATTCAGAATTCCAGCAAGCTGCTTGGGTTCCCTGATTGGTTGTTAGTGCCAAACCTGCAAGTAATAACGAAAAATACATATTTGGTATCGCTGCGTCCATAAAAGTCCGATCTATCAAAGTAATGTATTAGTAATCCCGCACGGTGAACGCCGTCCAAAAAATATATATATATAGAAAAAATGAAAAAAATTAAATGTCTTTTAAGAAAAAAACCTATAAGTTTGGTATCGCAGTAATCGTACCGACCCATAGAAGAAGGTTATGCCGTTTTTGTTGGTTTGTGTGCCGTAGAAACAAGATGCACTGAAGGATGGCGGAATGTTTTTTCATTTTACTTGACTGAGTTTTTCAGTACATTATATGGTGCATTAAACAGCAGCATTGAAAACTACAACTCGGCCCGCAGAAAATAACCCTCAGACGGAGAAATGAAGGAGTTATGATTTTTTCTTTTAAAGGGGGGGGGGGGAACAAAAATTGGAAAAAAAAAGGGCCGTGTCATTAAAGGGTTAACGAGACTTTATTCAGGGAGCGCCGGCACACAAGACAGTCTTATGAAATGTGCTAAGTGTCCTCCTAGTTTACGCGGTGGATCTCAAAACTGAGAACTGAAGCTGCTTCTATAGCAATACAATCTGGTAAGTAAAACCCAACCTAAATACTGGCCCAATCCATAAAGTGTGGGAGAACTGAACAGTGCAAACCAGACGCTACCCCATCAGCTCCTCCTCACCCTTCTAACGTTGGCACGCCCTCATGCCGCCCTGCAGATCGTCTGGTGCTCAGCCTGGCACGGGGTTGCCTCGCACTATATCTATGCCGTGACTGCTGCTCTCTCCTGCTTTCCCCTTCACGATTCTCTTCCGGTGGTCCACTTGTGCTAAAGATAGGGAACTCCAAGCCCTCATTGAAAATTCCAAAAGTGACTTGCCCATAGCCTGGTGGCAAGGAAAACTGCGTCGGTTCAAGGCCCTTGGAGTAAAAAAAAAAAAAAAAAAGTGATTACAAGTCTTAAAGAGAAAACATGGGGGCTAGGAAGAGCGGTGGGGGGCAGGGGGTGGGGGGGCTCCAATGACAACAAGCTTACCAAGTTTCCTTACCTCAAATGGATGTCTGTTTTGATCTGTACCAGAAGTGTTGCTACTGTTTTCTGCGCTCCTACAGAAGACAAGAAGATCATCAGCATCACCCGTATACAAGGCTTACAACTCGCAGACTGCGGGGGATACATTGTGACAAACGATATAGTAAAACAAAGCGTTCGTTCACGAGTCAGAAGTGTCTATAGTGAATTCCTGCAGTTCTCCCAAGTACAGGTGACACTTCAACTTCACTTCTACTTTGTGAGAACCTGCGCCAATCTACGGACGGCCGTGTGCATTCCTGCCACACTAATGCCCTACAAAAGCCCCGTGGAAACGCAGCCGAAAGAACCGGCAAGACCTTAATGCATTGAATCAGAATTAGCTTCTGCCAGAGAGGTCAAGCGGGATGGCTACTTCTGTCACCCGGGTCACAACCGAGGGTCTTATGATGGCTCGGGGTCTGCGACTGACATGCCTATTTAGCTCTCTAAGCAGGGCTTACACCACCACTCCAGAGTTACCCCGGCAGAAGAAAAGCCAAGAAAAATTATTTTAAAAGCCACTAAACAGAAAACTAAAGGTGGCTCCACAATCAGTGAGACCTCACAGGTCTGCAGACAGAAGTGTATTTCATTCTATTCAAGTTATGGGGGACAAAAAACAATAGTCCCAGCAGCCGCGTCTTTAGTTTAAAGCAGCACAACTAAAAAAAAAAAGGTTGTTTTGTTGTAAAAAGACCTGATGCACAAAAATGCTAAATTCACCCCAATTAAGATTCAGATACATAATGTAGCACCACTGAAAAATACAGCTGCCCCGCAAAGCAGAAGAGCCGCATGCAGCCAGAGGTGAAAAAAAGAAAAACTAAAAAGTTAAGGTTTTTTTTAGAATGATGTAAAAATGAAGACAATAAAACTCCAGAAGGGGTGCGTTGGCGACCAGGGTGCGTCTCTGGAGAGCCGACAGAGAGACTGCGGCAAAATACAACAAGTCCCAAAAGTGCTGCAAGTCAATTGCAGAAGGGCCGCGAGTCAGACGGCTGACTTCAGTGGAGGCTGCCCGCTCGGGATCATCGCTGTGAGCAGTGGACCGCAGAGGACTTCCGCTGGTGTGCAGGAGAAAGCACTTTGCCACAGCGTGCTATGGAGGGGATTCGCTCTGCGGTGGTGTGCGGCCGGCCTAAAGGTCCTTGTACCATCAAGGCGTTCAGGAATCCAGGCCAAAGCCAAGATAGGATAACGAGGAGTTACAACAAAGCTGCCCAAGTTCTCATTAGCAGCTGTCCTGTTGTATGCAGCTAAAGCATAACGACTCCTCGGGTCTGTCTGCAGGAAGTTACCTTGTTTCAGGAAGTTCCTCAATGAAGCCGGACTCGCATCTTGGGCAGATGTATTCCTGCAAGAAGATGAAGCACACATTAGCCTAAAGACGACGAGACGTTCTACTTACCCCTCAGCCTCCCGCTGGTCCGCTGTCACTGCCCATTGGGGTCTACATCTGCACTGGGGACATGACCATTGGCCTCCAGTCACTGAGTAGCGATTGGCTGCAGGGGTCATGTGAGCTGTAACGGACTGCTTACAATCAGATCCCAGCCCTTTAACCCTTCGGATATCACAGCATCTAAATGGCTCACAATTGCAGAAAGCCTATTAACCCCGAAGCAGGGACTATCAGGGTGAAACAGACGGCTATAGTACACTGCAATACAGGAGTATAGCTATGTATTCCAACAGCGGCCCCTTAGGGCCAGGGTTTTCCTCAGATGTTCCCAGGCAGCGCAGATCTTTTCCAAGTTACTACAAGTGGGCAGCACGTAATCTGAGTGGTCAGGCAGCAGTCCTAATCAGAGGTTACTATGACTGAGGAGCTCACAGCCAATATCTAGTGCTGCCGGTGGGACCATCTACTCTCATTACACAGACCAGAGACATGACGGCCATCAGCCCTAGAGGGCGATAACACACGTACGAGGTCAGACTCCACACCACTCACTAGGATGGGAAGACCAGAGAGAAATCATACAACTAGATGGCGCCACACCAGAATCCGAATCAGCCTACAAATACAAAGTATCTCCAGGGTCGGCCTCTGTGGGGAAGCCATAATGTTCTCCTAGAGGCCATCTTGCCTTCTCTCTAATAAATGTCTAACAGATGGTTCGGCATCGGGAAGTCAGAGAAAAACCTCCTTTGTAGTAATTCATTTCCTCCAAACTAGATCCAGTCACATGCAGCCAAGACTTTATACAAGTCTTGTAGTGTTCCCAGTCATTGTTACAAGGCTTGTATAAAGAGCCTGACTGTATTGCAGGAATGCTGCCTTCCAATAGGTGGCACTGTGGAGGTTTTATTCCATCTCCCTTATTTGATGTAACTATAGGAGGGCACGCTCATAGATGTTCAAGTGTATCCATCGGCTTGTTCAGGCCCGTAGGGGAAGGGAAGCCAACAAGAGATTAGAAAACGTGATACAAGTGATGTAGGTGGCGAGCCGCTGCCTCCATCTACGTCTGAGCGCTCCCCTTTGTAGATCAACATCCGCATTTGTTCTCTGGCAGCTTTCCTGCCGAGACACTCGGGAGTGAAGATGACAGACCGCATGCTTGTCTGTGGTCCATGGTGCTGCAGTCTCCACAGGAGCGCTGATTACATTGTATTCAGCAGAGTGGCAGAATAGAGCTGTATGCCGAGCAGTTATTTTAGGTTGTTGGCGTGCGTTTAGAACAATAATCGTTCCATCTAGAAGCGCCTTCATGGCGGCTATACGCGACCGGTCAGATTCAGTACGCATGATCCTGCAGCGGCATCCAGCCGTGAAGCCGCGTACCTGCAAAATCCGTATTGCGGCTGACCGCAGACATTCGTTGTTAATCATGCTCAGTACAGATTTTCCCCGCGGTTGCTAGGCGACGGCACACGTACCCGCGGGGCCGACGACCTCCATGGCCGCACTGAGAGCACGCTGCGATTTCTCCTCCAAACCGCAGTTGATTTCCGCTCGTGTGCAGGAAGAAGTGCTTTTCAGATTCCGCAAGCCAAGTCCGTTGGTGTGCAGCCGGCCTACGGCGAGGTGACATCACACCGCGGGAGCAGGTCCGGCCCAGCCCGTGCTGACTCACGGACAGAGGAATCAGCGCACGTCTGAACCTTCTTGTATTCACTGCATTCTTCACGTGCGCAAAAATACAACCGCACAGCCGGAGCTCCGCGGACCACGGCCGCCGCGCACAATCACACGGCGTCAGGGAACGTTCTCACAGCCGGAGCTCCGCAGACCGCGGCCGCCGCACACAATCACACAGCTTCAGGGAACGTTCTCACAGCTGGAGCTCCGCAGACCGCGGCCGCCGCACACAATCACACAGCTTCAGGGAACGTTCTCACAGCCGGAGCTCCGCAGACGGCCGCGCACAATCACACAGCTTCAGGGAACGTTCTCACAGCCGGAGCTCCGCGAACCGCGGCCGCCGCGCACAATCACACGGCTTCAGGGAACGTTCTCACAGCCGGAGCTCCGCGGACCGCGGCCGCCGCGCACAATCACACGGCTTCAGGGAACGTTCTCAAAGCCGGAGCTCCGCGGACCGCGGCCGCCGTGCACAATCACACGGCTTCAGGGAACGTTCTCACAGCCGGAGCTCCACGGACCGCGGCCGCCGTGCACAATCACACGGCTTCAGGGAACGTTCTCACAGCCGGAGCTCCGCAGACCGCGGCCGCCGCGCACAATCCCACAGCTTCAGGGAACGTTCTCACAGCCGGAGCTCCGCAGACCGCGGCCGCCGCGCACAATCCCATAGCTTCACGGAACGTTCTGACAGCCGGAGCTCCACGGACAGCGGCCGCCGCGCACAATCACACAGCTTCACAGAACGTTCTCACACCCAGAGCTCTGCGGACCGCCGCGCACAATCACACAGCTTCAGGGAACGTTCTCACAGCCGGAGCTCCGCGGACCGCGGCCGCCGCGCACAATCACACAGCTTCACGGAACGTTCTCACAGCCGGAGCTCCGCAGACCGCGGCCACCGCGCACAATCACACAGCTTCAGGGAACGTTCTCACAGCCGGAGCTCCGCGGACCGCCGCGCACAATCACACAGCTTCAGGGAACGTTCTCACAGCCGGAGCTCCGCGGACCGCTGCGCACAATCACACAGCTTCAGGGAACGTTCTCACAGCCGGAGCTCCGCGGACCGCGGCCGCCGCGCACAATCACACAGCTTCAGGGAACGTTCTCACAGCCGGAGCTCCGCGGACCGCGGCCGCCGTGCACAATCACACGGCTTCAGGGAACGTTCTCACAGCCGGAGCTCCGCAGACCGCGGCCGCCGCGCACAATCCCACAGCTTCAGGGAACGTTCTCACAGCCGGAGCTCCGCAGACCGCGGCCGCCGCGCACAATCCCATAGCTTCACGGAACGTTCTCACAGCCGGAGCTCCACGGACCGCGTCCGCCGCGCACAATCACACAGCTTCAGGGAACGTTCTCACAGCCGGAGCTCCGCGGACCGCGGCCGCCGCGCACAATCACACAGCTTCACGGAACGTTCTCACAGCCGGAGCTCCGCAGACCGCGGCCGCCGCGCACAATGACACAGCTTCAGGGAACGTTCTCACAGCCGGAGCACCGCGGACCGCGGCCGCCGCGCACAATCCCACAGCTTCACGGAACGTTCTCACAGCCGGAGCTCCGCGGACCGCCGCGCACAATCCCACAGCTTCAGGGAACGTTCTCACAGCCAAAGCTCCGCAGACCGCGGCCGCCGCGCACAATCACACAGCTTCAGGGAACGTTCTCACAGCCGGAGCTCCGCGGACCGCGGCCGCCGCGCACAATCACACAGCTTCACGGAACGTTCTCACAGATGGAGCTCTGCGGACCGCTGCTGCACACAATCACACAGCTTCAGGGAACGTTCTCACACCCAGAGCTCCGCGGACCGCGGCCGCCGCGCACAATCACACAGCTTCAGGGAACGTTCTCACACCCGGAGCTCCGCGGACCGCGGCCGCCGCGCACAATCACACAGCTTCACGGAACGTTCTCACAGCCGGAGCTCCGCGGACCGCGGCCGCCGCGCACAATCACACAGCTTCAGGGAACGTTCTCACAGCTGGAACTCCGCGGACAGCCGCGCACAATCACACAGCTTCAGGGAACGTTCTCACACCCGGAGCTCCGCGGACCGCGGCCGCCGCGCACAATCACACAGCTTCAGGGAACGTTCTCACAGCCGGAGCTCCGCGCACAATCACACAGCTTCAGGGAACGTTCTCACAGCTGGAGCTCCGCAGACCGCGGCCGCCGCGCACAATCACACAGCTTCAGGGAACGTTCTCACAGCCGGAGCTCCGCGGACCGCGCACAATCACACAGCTTCAGGGAACGTTCTCACAGCCGGAGCTCCGCGGACCGCTGCTGCACACAATCACATGGCTTCAGGGAACGTTCTCACACCCGGAGCTCCGCGGACCGCGGCCGCCGCGCACAATCACACAGCTTCAGGGAACGTTCTCACAGCCGGAGCTCCGCGGCCGCCGCACACAATCACACAGCTTCAGGGAACGTTCTCACAGCTGGAGCTCCGCAGACCGCGGCCGCCGCGCACAATCACACGGCTTCAGGGAACCTTCTCACAGCCGGAGCTCCGCGGACCGCTGCTGCACACAATCACACGGCTTCAGGGAACGTTTTCACAGCCGGAGCTCCGCGGACCGCTGCTGCACACAATCACACGGCTTCAGGGAACGTTCTCACAGCCGGAGCTCCGCGGACCGCGCACAATCACACAGCTTCATGGAACGTTCTCACAGCCGGAGCTCCGCGGACCGCGGCCGCCGCGCACAATCACACAGCTTCAGGGAACGTTCTCACACCCGGAGCTCCGCGGACCGCGGCCGCCGAACACAATCACACAGCTTCAGGGAACGTTCTCACAGCCGGAGTTCCGCGGACCGCCGCGCACAATCACACAGCTTCAGGGAACGTTCTCACAGCCGGAGCTCCGCGGACCGCGGCCGCCGCCGTACAATCACACAGCTTCAGGGAACGTTCTCACAGCCGGAGCTCCGCGGACCGCGCACAATCACACAGCTTCAGGGAACGTTCTCACAGCCGGAGCTCCACGGACCGCTGCTGCACACAATCACATGGCTTCAGGGAACGTTTTCACAGCCGGAGCTCCGCGGACCGCTGCTGCACACAATCACACGGCTTCAGGGAACGTTCTCACAGCCGGAGCTCCGCGGACCGCCGGCACAATCACACAGCTTCAGGGAACGTTCTCACAGCCGGAGCTCCGCGGACCGCGGCCGCCACGCACAATCACACGGCTTCAGGGAACGTTCTCACAGCTGGAGCTCCGCGGACCGCGGCCGCCGCGCACAATCACACGGCTTCAGGGAACGTTCTCACAGCCGGAGCTCCGCGGACCGCTGCTGCATACAATCACACGGCTTCAGGGAAAGTTCTCACAGCCGGAGCTCTGCGGACCGCGGCCGCCGCGCACAATCACACAGCTTCAGGGAACGTTCTCACAGCCGGAGCTCCGCGGACCGCCGCGCACAATCACACAGCTTCAGGGAACGTTCTCACAGCCGGAGCTCCGCGGACCGCGGCCGCCGCCGTACAATCACACAGCTTCAGGGAACGTTCTCACACCCAGAGCTCCGCGGACCGCGCACAATCACACAGCTTCAGGGAACGTTCTCACACCCAGAGCTCCGCGGCCGCCGCGCACAATCACACAGCTTCACGGAATGTTCTCACAGCCGGAGCTCCGCAGACCGCTGCTGCACACAATCACACGGCTTCAGGGAACGTTCTCACAGCCGGAGCTCCGCGGACCGCTGCTGCACACAATCACACGGCTTCAGGGAACGTTCTCACAGCCGGAGCTCCGCGGACCGCGGCCGCCGCACACAATCACACAGCTTCAGGGAACGTTCTCACAGCCGGAGCTCCGCAGACCGCTGCTGCACACAATCACACGGCTTCAGGGAACGTTCTCACAGCCGGAGCTCCGCGGACCGCTGCTGCACACAATCACACGGCTTCAGGGAACGTTCTCACAGCCGGAGCTCTGCGGACCGCGGCCGCCGCGCACAATCACACAGCTTCAGGGAACGTTCTCACAGCCGGAGCTCCGCGGACCGCTGCTGCACACAATCACACGGCTTCAGGGAACGTTCTCACAGGCCGCCGCGCACAATCACACAGCTTCAGGGAACGTTCTCACAGCCGGAGCTCCGCGGACCGCTGCTGCACACAATCACACGGCTTCAGGGAACGTTCTCACACCCAGAGCTCCACGGACCGCGGCCGCCGCGCACAATCACACGGCTTCAGGGAACATTCTCACAGCCGGAGCTCTGCGGACCGCGGCCGCCGCGCACAATCACACAGCTTCAGGGAACGTTCTCACAGCCGGAGCTCCGCGGACCGCGGCGCACAATCACACAGCTGCAGGGAACGTTCTCACAGCCGGAGCTCCGCGGACCGCGGCCGCCGCGCACAATCACACAGCTTCAGGGAACGTTCTCACAGCCGGAGCTCCGCGGACCGCGGCCGCCGCACACAATCACACAGCTTCAGGGAACGTTCTCACAGCTGGAGCTCCGCAGACCGCTGCTGCACACAATCACACGGCTTCAGGGAACGTTCTCACAGCCGGAGCTCCGCGGACCGCCGGCACAATCACACAGCTTCAGGGAACGTTCTCACAGCCGGAGCTCCGCGGACCGCTGCTGCACACAATCACACGGCTTCAGGGAACGTTCTCACAGCCGGAGCTCCGCGGACCGCCGGCACAATCACACAGCTTCAGGGAACGTTCTCACAGCCGGAGCTCCGCGGACCGCTGCTGCACACAATCACACGGCTTCAGGGAACGTTCTCACAGCTGGAGCTCCGCGGACCGCGGCCGCCGCGCACAATCACACGGCTTCAGGGAACGTTCTCACAGCCGGAGCTCCGCGGACCGCTGCTGCATACAATCACACGGCTTCAGGGAAAGTTCTCACAGCCGGAGCTCCGCGGACCGCGGCCGCCGCGCACAATCACACGGCTTCAGGGAACGTTCTCACAGCCGGAGCTCCGCGGACCGCCGCGCACAATCACACAGCTTCAGGGAACGTTCTCACAGCCGGAGCTCCGCGGACCGCGGCCGCCGCGCACAATCACACGGCTTCAGGGAACGTTCTCACAGCCGGAGCTCCGCGGACCGCTGCTGCATACAATCACACGGCTTCAGGGAAAGTTCTCACAGCCGGAGCTCCGCGGACCGCGGCCGCCGCGCACAATCACACAGCTTCAGGGAACGTTCTCACAGCCGGAGCTCCGCGGACCGCCGCGCACAATCACACAGCTTCAGGGAACGTTCTCACAGCCGGAGCTCCGCGGACCGCGGCCGCCGCCGTACAATCACACAGCTTCAGGGAACGTTCTCACACCCAGAGCTCCGCGGACCGCGCACAATCACACAGCTTCAGGGAACGTTCTCACACCCAGAGCTCCGCGGCCGCCGCGCACAATCACACAGCTTCACGGAATGTTCTCACAGCCGGAGCTCCGCAGACCGCTGCTGCACACAATCACACGGCTTCAGGGAACGTTCTCACAGCCGGAGCTCCGCGGACCGCGGCCGCCGCACACAATCACACAGCTTCAGGGAACGTTCTCACAGCCGGAGCTCCGCAGACCGCTGCTGCACACAATCACACGGCTTCAGGGAACGTTCTCACAGCCGGAGCTCCGCGGACCGCTGCTGCACACAATCACACGGCTTCAGGGAACGTTCTCACAGCCGGAGCTCCGCGGACCGCGGCCGCCGCGCACAATCACACGGCTTCAGGGAACGTTCTCACAGCCGGAGCTCCGCGGACCGCTGCTGCACACAATCACACGGCTTCAGGGAACGTTCTCACAGCCGGAGCTCTGCGGACCGCGGCCGCCGCGCACAATCACACAGCTTCAGGGAACGTTCTCACAGCCGGAGCTCCGCGGACCGCTGCTGCACACAATCACACGGCTTCAGGGAACGTTCTCACAGCCGGAGCTCTGCGGACCGCGGCCGCCGCGCACAATCACACAGCTTCAGGGAACGTTCTCACAGCCGGAGCTCCGCGGACCGCGGCCGCCGCGCACAATCACACGGCTTCAGGGAACGTTCTCACAGCCGGAGCTCTGCGGACCGCGGCCGCCGCGCACAATCACACAGCTTCAGGGAACGTTCTCACAGCCGGAGCTCCGCGGACCGCGGCGCACAATCACACAGCTGCAGGGAACGTTCTCACAGCCGGAGCTCCGCGGACCGCGGCCGCCGCGCACAATCACACAGCTTCAGGGAACGTTCTCACAGCCGGAGCTCCGCGGACCGCAGCCGCCGCGCACAATCACACAGCTTCAGGGAATGTTCTCACAGCCGGAGCTCCGCGGACCGCGGCCGCCGCGCACAATCACACAGCTTCAGGGAACGTTCTCACAGCCGGAGCTCCGCGGACCGCGACCGCCGCGCACAATCACACAGCTTCAGGGAACGTTCTCACAGCCGGAGCTCCGCGGACCGCGGCCGCCGCACACAATCACACAGCTTCAGGGAACGTTCTCACAGCCGGAGCTCCACGGACCGCGGCCGCCGCGCACAATCACACAGCTTCAGGGAACGTTCTCACAGCCGGAGCTCCGCGGACCGCGGCCGCCGCGCACAATCACACAGCTTCAGGGAACGTTCTCACAGCCGGAGCTCCGCGGACCGCGGCCGCCGCGCACAATCACACAGCTTCAGGGAACGTTCTCACAGCCGGAGCTCCGCGGACCGCGGCCGCCGCGCACAATCACACAGCTTCAGGGAACGTTCTCACAGCCGGAGCTCCGCGGACCGCGGCTGCCGCGCACAATCACACAGCTTCAGGGAACGTTCTCACAGCCGGAGCTCCGCGGAACGCGGCCGCCGCGCACAATCACACAGCTTCAGGGAACGTTCTCACAGCCGGAGCTCCGCGGACCGCGGCCGCCGCGCACAATCACACAGCTTCAGGGAACGTTCTCACAGCCGGAGCTCCGCGGACCGCGGCCGCCGCGCACAATCACACAGCTTCAGGGAACGTTCTCACAGCCGGAGCTCCGCGGACCGCGGCCGCCGCGCACAATCACACAGCTTCAGGGAACGTTCTCACAGCCGGAGCTCCGCGGACCGCGGCTGCCGCGCACAATCACACAGCTTCAGGGAACGTTCTCACAGCCGGAGCTCCGCGGACCGCGGCCGCCGCGCACAATCACACAGCTTCAGGGAACGTTCTCACAGCCGGAGCTCCGCAGACCGCGGCTGCCGCGCACAATCCCACAGCTTCAGGGAACGTTCTCACAGCCGGAGCTCCGCAGACCGCGGCTGCCGCGCACAATCACACAGCTTCACAGAACGTTCTCACACCCAGAGCTCTGCGGACCGCCGCGCACAATCACACAGCTTCAGGGAACGTTCTCACAGCCGTAGCTCCGCGGACCGCGGCCGCCGCGCACCATCACACAGCTTCAGGGAACGTTCTCACAGCCGGAGCTCCGCGGACCGCGGCCGCCGCGCACCATCACACAGCTTCAGGGAACGTTCTCACAGCCGGAGCTCCGCGGACCGCGGCCGCCGCGCACAATCACACAGCTTCAGGGAACGTTCTCACAGCCGGAGCTCCGCAGACCGCGGCTGCCGCGCACAATCACATGGCTTCAGGGAACGTTCTCACAGCCGGAGCTCCGCAGACCGCGGCCGCCGCGCACAATCCCACAGCTTCAGGGAACGTTCTCACAGCCGGAGCTCCGCGGCCGCCGCGCACAATCACACAGCTTCAGGGAACGTTCTCACAGCCGGAGCTCCGCGGACCGCTGCTGCACACAATCACACAGCTTCAGGGAACGTTCTCACAGCCGGAGCTCCGCAGACCGCGGCCGCCGCGCACAATGACACAGCTTCAGGGAACGTTCTCACAGCCGGAGCTCCGCGGACCGCGGCCGCCGCGCACATTCCCACAGCTTCACGGAACGTTCTCACAGCCGGAGCTCCGCGGACCGCCGCGCACAATCCCACAGCTTCAGGGAACGTTCTCACAGCCAAAGCTCCGCAGACCGCGGCCGCCGCGCACAATCACACAGCTTCAGGGAACGTTCTCACAGCCGGAGCTCCGCGGACCGCGGCCTCCGCGCACAATCACACAGCTTCAGGGAACGTTCTCACAGCTGGAGCTCTGCGGACCGCTGCTGCACACAATCACACAGCTTCAGGGAACGTTCTCACACCCAGAGCTCCGCGGACCGCGGCCGCCGCGCACAATCACACAGCTTCAGGGAACGTTCTCACACCCGGAGCTCCGCGGACCGCGGCCGCCGCGCACAATCACACAGCTTCACGGAACGTTCTCACAGCCGGAGCTCCGCGGACCGCGGCCGCCGCGCACAATCACACAGCTTCAGGGAACGTTCTCACAGCTGGAACTCCGCGGACAGCCGCGCACAATCACACAGCTTCAGGGAACGTTCTCACACCCGGAGCTCCGCGGACCGCGGCCGCCGCGCACAATCACACAGCTTCAGGGAACGTTCTCACAGCCGGAGCTCCGCGCACAATCACACAGCTTCAGGGAACGTTCTCACAGCTGGAGCTCCGCAGACCGCGGCCGCCGCGCACAATCACACAGCTTCAGGGAACGTTCTCACAGCCGGAGCTCCGCGGACCGCGCACAATCACACAGCTTCAGGGAACGTTCTCACAGCCGGAGCTCCGCGGACCGCTGCTGCACACAATCACATGGCTTCAGGGAACGTTCTCACACCCGGAGCTCCACGGACCGCGGCCGCCGCGCACAATCACACAGCTTCAGGGAACGTTCTCACAGCCGGAGCTCCGCGGCCGCCGCACACAATCACACAGCTTCAGGGAACGTTCTCACAGCTGGAGCTCCGCAGACCGCGGCCGCCGCGCACAATCACACGGCTTCAGGGAACCTTCTCACAGCCGGAGCTCCGCGGACCGCTGCTGCACACAATCACACGGCTTCAGGGAACGTTTTCACAGCCGGAGCTCCGCGGACCGCTGCTGCACACAATCACACGGCTTCAGGGAACGTTCTCACAGCCGGAGCTCCGCGGACCGCGCACAATCACACAGCTTCATGGAACGTTCTCACAGCCGGAGCTCCGCGGACCGCGGCCGCCGCGCACAATCACACAGCTTCAGGGAACATTCTCACACCCGGAGCTCCGCGGACCGCGGCCGCCGCACACAATCACACAGCTTCAGGGAACGTTCTCACAGCCGGAGTTCCGCGGACCGCCGCGCACAATCACACAGCTTCAGGGAACGTTCTCACAGCCGGAGCTCCGCGGACCGCGGCCGCCGCCGTACAATCACACAGCTTCAGGGAACGTTCTCACAGCCGGAGCTCCGCGGACCGCTGCTGCACACAATCACATGGCTTCAGGGAACGTTTTCACAGCCGGAGCTCCGCGGACCGCGGCCGCCACGCACAATCACACGGCTTCAGGGAACGTTCTCACAGCTGGAGCTCCGCGGACCGCGGCCGCCGCGCACAATCACACGGCTTCAGGGAACGTTCTCACAGCCGGAGCTCCGCGGACCGCTGCTGCATACAATCACACGGCTTCAGGGAAAGTTCTCACAGCCGGAGCTCTGCGGACCGCGGCCGCCGCGCACAATCACACAGCTTCAGGGAACGTTCTCACAGCCGGAGCTCCGCGGACCGCCGCGCACAATCACACAGCTTCAGGGAACGTTCTCACAGCCGGAGCTCCGCGGACCGCGGCCGCCGCCGTACAATCACACAGCTTCAGGGAACGTTCTCACACCCAGAGCTCCGCGGACCGCGCACAATCACACAGCTTCAGGGAACGTTCTCACACCCAGAGCTCCGCGGCCGCCGCGCACAATCACACAGCTTCACGGAATGTTCTCACAGCCGGAGCTCCGCAGACCGCTGCTGCACACAATCACACGGCTTCAGGGAACGTTCTCACAGCCGGAGCTCCGCGGACCGCGGCCGCCGCACACAATCACACAGCTTCAGGGAACGTTCTCACAGCCGGAGCTCCGCAGACCGCTGCTGCACACAATCACACGGCTTCAGGGAACGTTCTCACAGCCGGAGCTCCGCGGACCGCTGCTGCACACAATCACACGGCTTCAGGGAACGTTCTCACAGCCGGAGCTCCGCGGACCGCGGCCGCCGCGCACAATCACACGGCTTCAGGGAACGTTCTCACAGCCGGAGCTCCGCGGACCGCTGCTGCACACAATCACACGGCTTCAGGGAACGTTCTCACAGCCGGAGCTCTGCGGACCGCGGCCGCCGCGCACAATCACACAGCTTCAGGGAACGTTCTCACAGCCGGAGCTCCGCGGACCGCTGCTGCACACAATCACACGGCTTCAGGGAACGTTCTCACAGCCGGAGCTCTGCGGACCGCGGCCGCCGCGCACAATCACACAGCTTCAGGGAACGTTCTCACAGCCGGAGCTCCGCGGACCGCTGCTGCACACAATCACACGGCTTCAGGGAACGTTCTCACACCCAGAGCTCCACGGACCGCGGCCGCCGCGCACAATCACACGGCTTCAGGGAACGTTCTCACAGCCGGAGCTCTGCGGACCGCGGCCGCCGCGCACAATCACACAGCTTCAGGGAACGTTCTCACAGCCGGAGCTCCGCGGACCGCGGCGCACAATCACACAGCTGCAGGGAACGTTCTCACAGCCGGAGCTCCGCGGACCGCGGCCGCCGCGCACAATCACACAGCTTCAGGGAACGTTCTCACAGCCGGAGCTCCGCGGACCGCGGCCGCCGCACACAATCACACAGCTTCAGGGAACGTTCTCACAGCTGGAGCTCCGCAGACCGCTGCTGCACACAATCACACGGCTTCAGGGAACGTTCTCACAGCCGGAGCTCCGCGGACCGCCGGCACAATCACACAGCTTCAGGGAACGTTCTCACAGCCGGAGCTCCGCGGACCGCTGCTGCACACAATCACACGGCTTCAGGGAACGTTCTCACAGCCGGAGCTCCGCGGACCGCCGGCACAATCACACAGCTTCAGGGAACGTTCTCACAGCCGGAGCTCCGCGGACCGCTGCTGCACACAATCACACGGCTTCAGGGAACGTTCTCACAGCTGGAGCTCCGCGGACCGCGGCCGCCGCGCACAATCACACGGCTTCAGGGAACGTTCTCACAGCCGGAGCTCCGCGGACCGCTGCTGCATACAATCACACGGCTTCAGGGAAAGTTCTCACAGCCGGAGCTCTGCGGACCGCGGCCGCCGCGCACAATCACACAGCTTCAGGGAACGTTCTCACAGCCGGAGCTCCGCGGACCGCCGCGCACAATCACACAGCTTCAGGGAACGTTCTCACAGCCGGAGCTCCGCGGACCGCGGCCGCCGCCGTACAATCACACAGCTTCAGGGAACGTTCTCACACCCAGAGCTCCGCGGACCGCGCACAATCACACAGCTTCAGGGAACGTTCTCACACCCAGAGCTCCGCGGCCGCCGCGCACAATCACACAGCTTCACGGAATGTTCTCACAGCCGGAGCTCCGCAGACCGCTGCTGCACACAATCACACGGCTTCAGGGAACGTTCTCACAGCCGGAGCTCCGCGGACCGCGGCCGCCGCACACAATCACACAGCTTCAGGGAACGTTCTCACAGCCGGAGCTCCGCAGACCGCTGCTGCACACAATCACACGGCTTCAGGGAACGTTCTCACAGCCGGAGCTCCGCGGACCGCTGCTGCACACAATCACACGGCTTCAGGGAACGTTCTCACAGCCGGAGCTCCGCGGACCGCGGCCGCCGCGCACAATCACACGGCTTCAGGGAACGTTCTCACAGCCGGAGCTCCGCGGACCGCTGCTGCACACAATCACACGGCTTCAGGGAACGTTCTCACAGCCGGAGCTCTGCGGACCGCGGCCGCCGCGCACAATCACACAGCTTCAGGGAACGTTCTCACAGCCGGAGCTCCGCGGACCGCTGCTGCACACAATCACACGGCTTCAGGGAACGTTCTCACAGCCGGAGCTCTGCGGACCGCGGCCGCCGCGCACAATCACACAGCTTCAGGGAACGTTCTCACAGCCGGAGCTCCGCGGACCGCTGCTGCACACAATCACACGGCTTCAGGGAACGTTCTCACACCCAGAGCTCCACGGACCGCGGCCGCCGCGCACAATCACACGGCTTCAGGGAACGTTCTCACAGCCGGAGCTCTGCGGACCGCGGCCGCCGCGCACAATCACACAGCTTCAGGGAACGTTCTCACAGCCGGAGCTCCGCGGACCGCGGCGCACAATCACACAGCTGCAGGGAACGTTCTCACAGCCGGAGCTCCGCGGACCGCGGCCGCCGCGCACAATCACACAGCTTCAGGGAACGTTCTCACAGCCGGAGCTCCGCGGACCGCGGCCGCCGCACACAATCACACAGCTTCAGGGAACGTTCTCACAGCTGGAGCTCCGCAGACCGCTGCTGCACACAATCACACGGCTTCAGGGAACGTTCTCACAGCCGGAGCTCCGCGGACCGCCGGCACAATCACACAGCTTCAGGGAACGTTCTCACAGCCGGAGCTCCGCGGACCGCTGCTGCACACAATCACACGGCTTCAGGGAACGTTCTCACAGCCGGAGCTCTGCGGACCGCGGCCGCCGCGCACAATCACACAGCTTCAGGGAACGTTCTCACAGCCGGAGCTCCGCGGACCGCTGCTGCACACAATCACACGGCTTCAGGGAACGTTCTCACAGCCGGAGCTCTGCGGACCGCGGCCGCCGCGCACAATCACACAGCTTCAGGGAACGTTCTCACAGCCGGAGCTCCGCGGACCGCGGCCGCCGCGCACAATCACACGGCTTCAGGGAACGTTCTCACAGCCGGAGCTCTGCGGACCGCGGCCGCCGCGCACAATCACACAGCTTCAGGGAACGTTCTCACAGCCGGAGCTCCGCGGACCGCGGCGCACAATCACACAGCTGCAGGGAACGTTCTCACAGCCGGAGCTCCGCGGACCGCGGCCGCCGCGCACAATCACACAGCTTCAGGGAACGTTCTCACAGCCGGAGCTCCGCGGACCGCGGCCGCCGCGCACAATCACACAGCTTCAGGGAACGTTCTCACAGCCGGAGCTCCGCGGACCGCGGCCGCCGCGCACAATCACACAGCTTCAGGGAACGTTCTCACAGCCGGAGCTCCGCGGACCGCGGCCGCCGCGCACAATCACACAGCTTCAGGGAACGTTCTCACAGCCGGAGCTCCGCGGACCGCGGCCGCCGCGCACAATCACACAGCTTCAGGGAACGTTCTCACAGCCGGAGCTCCGCGGACCGCGGCCGCCGCGCACAATCACACAGCTTCAGGGAACGTTCTCACAGCCGGAGCTCCGCAGACCGCGGCCTCCGCGCACAATCACACAGCTTCAGGGAACGTTCTCACAGCTGGAGCTCCGCGGACCGCGGCCGCCGCGCACAATCACACAGCTTCAGGGAACGTTCTCACAGCCGGAGCTCCGCGGACCGCGGCCGCCGCGCACAATCACACAGCTTCAGGGAACGTTCTCACAGCCGGAGCTCCGCAGACCGCGGCTGCACACAATCACACGGCTTCACAGAACGTTCTCACACCCAGAGCTCTGCGGACCGCCGCGCACAATCACACAGCTTCAGGGAACGTTCTCACAGCCGGAGCTCCGCAGACCGCGGCCTCCGCGCACAATCACACAGCTTCAGGGAACGTTCTCACAGCTGGAGCTCCGCGGACCGCGGCCGCCGCGCACAATCACACAGCTTCAGGGAACGTTCTCACAGCCGGAGCTCTGCGGACCGCCGCGCACAATCACACAGCTTCAGGGAACGTTCTCACAGCCGGAGCTCCGCGGCCGCCGCGCACAATCACACAGCTTCAGGGAACGTTCTCACAGCCGCATTGACGTTAATGGGCGATGTCAGACCATAAGACCAAATGGGAGGTTTGCGGTTTCTTCTCTGTGCGGACAGCCGTCCTCATACCGCGACCTGCATCAATGGCGCCTCCTGTAGGACGGGTGTGCAGATACACCATGCAGGCGGAGCGCCAATACCCCCTGCTGCTGCGGCCCCCGGGGACAACCAGTGACACACCCCCTGCTGCGGCCCCCGGGGACAACCAGTGACACACCCCCTGCTGCGGCCCCCGGGGACAACCAGTGACACCCCCCCTGCTGCGGCCCCCGGGGACAACCAGTGACACCGCTGTTCTATCACTGAGATGAATGACAGAGCTGTGACAGAGGGGCCGCCCGGCCGGGGGAGGCGCCCTCACAGTTATCCGCTTCCCGCCCTCCGGGCCCCTGCCACCGGCTCTTACCGGGAGGCGAGGACTGATCTCAGCCGAACAGCTGTGACAGAAGTACCGCCCGGCCTCCGGTAAAGCCTCCGCCATGTTCCGCTGCCCTGGAGATAACGCACAGCTACGTCACCACGCCGCGCCGGCTGGATGGCGAGCAGGAAGGACCAAACTAGTGCGGGCGGCGCATGCGCAATATAAGGGGTTGGCCGGGGGCGAGAGGTCAGCCAGAGGTCAGGGCGCCGCCGCATCAGGGGGAGGAGTTACACAAATAAACAAAACCAAAAAGTGTTACATTGTGTGATGGGAGCGCACGTGCGGATATAGGAGCAGCGTTACTGCGCGCCCAGCCGCCATCGGATGCGTGTTTTCTGGACACGTCACCCCTTTTTTTCCCCTCCTGGTGGCGTTATAAATCACAGTATTCGGCCTCCCTCACACGTGAACGCGGCAAAGTAACGCAATTTACTGTTTGCCTTCATTTTTGAGGAACGCTAAACTCCCTAAAATGGAGCGGCTTCCTGAGCCTGCATTATAAGCAACGGGCGCCTCTGACGCTGAAGCATCCGCACGAGGGCGGCCGCAGGGCTCGTTCACACAGGCCGGCGCCAAAACATTGCAGCCTTTAAAATGTGAATTAATTTTCCCTGCGTATGATGGCGCCTGCGTCTTTTCTGGGCGCGTTTACCTGCGCTTGTACGGCGTATGTTCTTCCTACACAGCGCTGCGCTGGTACGTGTATCCGCACCCATAGGGAACAATAGGGTTTGTACGAAAGTAATACGCGATAATATGGAGCCCGCTGCAATTTGTCTTGTGCGCCAAACATACACAACGAATATACGCAAGTGTGAATGGATGAAAACTCCACGTGCTTTCATTGACTCTATTCGCGCTGTTGGGTGACCCCTACGTGTACAATGGCGCAATAGGGGAGTCATAATCAGGCCACATGAAAGGGTCTTTAAAGGGAATGTGTCACAGTGGGTGAGTCCCAGTGCCACAGTATCTCAGCTCCAGCCAGTATCACACAGGAGATTAGATACCCAGAGACGCAGACAAGGCGAAGGGAGGATACAGCAGAATAAACAGAACAATATAGCATATGCTTCAGCCTGCAGGCTGATAATAGAGAAACAATAGCTTAGAAGTCCTCGTACCACCTTATTACTGGGGCTACTGAAAGCAGTTACGGTAATATGACTAATGGGGCTGCTGAGGGGAATAATATTACTACTGAGAGGGTTAATATCATACTGTTACTACTGCGGCCACTGTGGGGACACTATTACTACTGAGGCCACTGGGGGGGGTCACTGTTACTACTGCGGCCACTGTGGAGGACACTATTACTACTGAGGCCACTGGGGGGGTCACTGTTACTACTGCGGCCACTGTGGAGGACACTATTACTACTGATGGTAACTGTGGGGGACACTATTACTACTGGGGCCACTGTGGGGGTCACTATTACTACTGGGGCCACTGTGGGGGACACTATTACTACTGATGGTCACTGTGGGGGACACTATTACTACTGAGGCCACTGTGGGGGTCACTATTACTACTGCGGCCACTGTGGGGGTCACTGTTACTACTGCGGCCACTGTGGGGGACACTATTACTACTGGGCCCACTGTGGGGGTCACTATTACTACTGATGGTCACTGTGGGGGACACTATTACTACTGGGGCCACTGTGGGGGTCATTATTACTACTGGGGCCACTGTGGAGGTCACTGTTACTACTAAGGCCACTGTGGGGGTCACTATTACTACTGCGGCCACTGTGGGGGACACTATTACTACTGGGGCCAATATAGGGGTCACTATTACTACTGGGGCCACTGTGGATGTCACTGTTACTATAGGGGCCACTGTGGGGTCACTATTACTACTGCGGCCACTGTGGGGACACTATTACTACTGAGGCCACTGTGGGGGTCACTGTTACTACTGGTGCCAATATAGGGGTCACTATTACTACTGCGGCCACTGGGGCGGTCACTATTACTACTGTGGCCACTGTGGGGGACACTATTACTACTGGGGCCAATATAGGGGTCACTATTACTACTGGGGCCACTGTGGAGGTCACTGTTACTACTAAGGCAACTGTGGGGGTCACTGTTACTACTGAGGCCACTGTGGGGACACTATTACTACTAAAGCCACTGTGGGGGTCACTATTACTACTGGGGCCAATATAGGGGTCACTATTACTACTGAGGCCGCTGTGGGGGGTCACTATTACTACTGCGGCCACTGTGGGGGACACTATTACTACTGGGGTCAATATAGGGGTCACTATTACTACTGAGGCCACTGTGGGGACACTATTACTACTGAGGCCACTGTGGGAGTCACTATTACTACTGCGGCCACTGTGGGCGACACTATTACTACTGCGGCCACTGGGGGGGTCACTATTACTACTGAGGCCACTGTGGGGACACTATTACTACTGGGGCCAATATAGGGGTCACTATTACTACTGAGGCCACTGTGGGGGACACTATTACTACTGAGGCTTTATTTAATTCTTAGTGCCAATGAAACAGCGAACAAAAGATGCATTTGGATTCACAGAATCTTGATCACTTCTCAGCTTGTACTGATATGCCGTTCATTTAAATAGAAAACCCATTTAAACTTAATTAAAAACACTTGTCTCATTAACTCCTTATGTAAATGAACCCTTGTGTGAAGCATCTCCCTCCTCCCAGGAGACTTGCTTACATGTGTATTGAGCAAATACTAGCTCACACTTCTCTTTAACACAAACTCCTTACCCTGTTAGTCTCTGTATCCATTCCCCATATATTATACCAATAATATTGTTTTATAAATCATGGTGATGGTACAAATACCATTAATCTTTTCATGCAATGCAGTATGCTCCGTTCATAAATTATGATACGTTTCAATGAACATAACCTGCTTTTTACATATATTAAGACACTTAAAAAGTTGTGTATTTATGGAAAAAAAAGTATGATTAACCTTGTGAGGGGTTAATTCACGTTTATGCCTTTTAAATTGATAAGTGTATGTCACAGAATACTTATGTGTTTATAATTTGCGTCTTCTTTTGCTAAAGGTTTAAGCTTATATGTGTAAGGGCCGACGCTTTAATAATAGACTACAGAGACTCCATTTTGTATCTCTTTGCTTGTTTTGCTTTAATACATGTATCTGTATTAATTTCACCTTTTACCTAGAAAGATGTTAGATTCCAATTATAATAATGACCTTGGATATGTTCACATATGCCTTATCAGCTTTCTCTCTCATGTCTCCTTTCCCTTGAGAAAGCTCACTCCCTTCTAGTAATAAGCGTCCAGGAACATTTTATTTTTGTTACAGTTGTCACCGGACATTGATATATTGCTTATGTAGGAGACTTCTTTGAAAGATGTGTATTGTCAATTAAAATTTGCAGATGTTATGTAGCCTTGGGCATGCCTGGGGCATGCGCAGTATTCAAATCAATACGTCAGCAAACCTTTTCTATATCATCTGTAATTCTTTGAAAAAACTTCACTTCTTCTTTGGCTAACCACATACCCGTGTGGTCATCCATCCAAGTTGTCTTTGAGTACTCAACCCTGAAACCAATTGGGAGGCAGACAGCATTAGCTGAACGGTCTGTTTTGACCCCTTACATTACTTGGCGCATCAACGAGGGCCAGAATTTAACTCCTTACCTGCAGCCGATACCTGACGACCCTGCCTGCCGACCAGCCGGACTGGAGGCCACGGGACCTCAGATCTACAAAACACCGGTGTAAGGTAAGCCATTGACTTACCATTCTAGATCTGGGTTCCCCGGACTTCAAGTCACGTGTCGACAGAACGGTTTGTTGCTGCATGTTTATAGGATACTTCTGCCCGTTATTTACGGTGTTCTTGATAACCGTGCTAGACGGAAGAACCCACATGTGTATATTGCCATGCTGTCTGCTGCAAGCATTGAACTGATAGCTTTTTGTTGTACTTTGACTGCCGCACTCATTTTCCTAGCTGTAATTTGTTATAAGATTACAAAAGCCGCGTATAGAGGTGAGCCGTGGTCTCCTCTCTCTCCATAAAAAGGTCTACTAATAAGTAAACATACGTGTCCTGCCAGCTGCGTACCTGGCAGAAGGGACTGTCCTGATCTACCCGAAGGACTGAGGTAGAAACAGCGGACATCAAGTCCATAGTAAACATTCGTGTCCTGCGAGTTGCGACATGGCAGAAGGGACTAAAAGGTCATTGTGACCGCCAGATTTACCCACTACTCCGTGATTGTGGTAAATCAAAAATGGCAAGTCCAATTATTAGTATGGGGTCCGGACAGTCTAAGACTTTCTTGACCCCTATTGAGATAATTAGGGAGAGAGAGGGGGAGGACAGTTATAAGCAAGCCCGTAAAGTTTACAAGCTGATAGGGCTTAAAAGAGCAGGAACTTTTAACTATGAGTTCTGGCGGCAGTACGGAACAAAACACATGAAAGCTATCAAAGACGCTGGTCTGGATAAAGGAATAGAGGCCATAATCAAATACAGTAGAAAGGTAAACGTAGAACGGTGGGATTGTGAACCGAGGAATGAGGGCATACTTGTGTATGCACCCCCGGTGCCTGATCCAGCCAGAATGCACCCGATCTTACCAACCGCAAACAGCTCTGGAATTCTTCCTGAGTATCAGAGTTGTACTGCTGCAAATCCGCCACAAGAGCCCCGAAGAGAAAAACCTTATTGGCATTGTCCCAGGTGCGGACAACAAAACTCTTTACAAAAACAAACAGCTTTAACTATGTGCAGACGGGAAAGAATGAAACCGTTGAATGCTATTTTGGCAGACTAGAAACGAAGGCTAGAGACATGGGTCTCACCCTCTGTGCAGATGAAGTGTACTACCCAATGATGTGTGAAGCGTTCATGCAAGGTATTGGCCCATCATTGGCAGATAAAATAAAAGCATGCACCCCCGACTGGCGACAAGCCAAGCCCAGAGACTTGTATAAAAAGGCAGTGGGGTTTGCTATGGATGAGAAGTGCCCCACAGTGGCGGTTAAATACTATAGCAACCAGGAGGAGAAGGTCCAGCTCCGGGACAGACTCCATAGATAATCTAGCAAGTTGTTGAGAAAAGCAAGTTAGAGAAATAACAAAGGACAGACAAAGCAAGTTAGAATTTTGGGAATCTGGGACCCACAAGTCTCAGAAAGATTCAGAGATAAGCCAAAGTTGGGTAACGTATGTTAGATAGATGGAGTAAGGCACGTGTAGATACGGTAATTATCAGAGAAAAAAAAAAAAGGGAATTCTTTTATAGTTTGTGTTCCTTTGGGACATAAAGCAAGTTCATGTAGAATCTGTGGATAATTGTGTGTCAAATAACCAATATTGTCTGTATGTCTTCATGTTATGTAATCTATACGTTTTGTCCTTTCTTTTATGTGTTTAACAATTCCTCTGCCGTCTGGGTTTGATAGTCAGTGCAGAGAAATATTAGGTTTCTCTTGTTGCTTGGAGCCTGGATATTCTGGCTGTTTTCCAAAAATATAAGATTGTTCTGTTCCAGAGAGAGATGAAAAATTCAAAGTCAGAGAAGAAAGACATACGTTGAATGTATTGTGTGAATTGTATGGTTTTGAAAATGGAAGAATATAAGAGAGATAATGGGTTAATATGTGCTTCTTGTGAAAAGCCGCAGCTGCAAGCCCCCCCTTGTCTCCGAAAGGGGGGTATAGTGAGAGTTTACAGAGAAGGAATGCGTGCCTCTCAAGGCCAAAGATTAGAGCGGAGAACACTGGACGAGTAACCCTGCTTGCTTGAATAGAATAAAACCCGTAATGAATCCAGTGAATATTAGTTTTGCTGTTCTTTGTGTAAATGTCAGTTCTGTAACTGGTCGGACGTGTGCATAATTGCTAAATGTGTGTTCCTTTTATGGGAAATATTAGTGTTGTGGAATCTGGTATACATCTCTAGTATTACAGACAGTTAAAGTTTGACTGATTCCAGGGAGGGGTGGGAGTGATTGAATGCATTTGTTTGCAAGATGAGGACAGTTGCATCATACGCGTTACGTCTAGAGATGAGCGAACGTACTCGTAATGAGTACTTACGCACCCGAGTACCGCCATTTTCGAGTACTTCAGTACTCGGGCGTAAAGATTCGGGGGGCGCCGGGGGGCGGGGAGAGGCGCGGCGGTGCGGGGGGTAGCAGCGGGGAACAGGGGGGAGCCCTCTCTCTCTCCCTCTCCCCCCACTCCCCACTGCTACCCCCGTGCCGCCACGGCGCCCCCCGAATCTTTACGCGCGAGTACCGCTGTACTCGAAAATGGCGGTGCTCGGGTGCGTAAGTACTCGTAACGAGTACGTTCGCTCATCTCTAGTTACGTCCTGTGTGAACTCTTACTAATATTTGAATGAGACTTGACTGCATGAACGGATGAGAGTTAATGTGTGATGTAGGCGCTGTGTGCTGATAATTTGGAAGCCTGCCAACAAGTCACAATTATACTGTTTCTGAGAATGCTCTATAGAAGAAACGTACGGACGGCCATACCTGTACTTACACCTGCTGCCAAACTCCGCACCTTTCTGGGCCTTGTTTTCATACTGCCGCCCATGGATCCACTTTGTTTTCGTTCAATCATTTTTTTTTTTTCCCTCTCTCACCCCTGAAGCTCATTTCTCACCCTTTTACACTTTATCCTTTATTCTTTTCTGTACGGAATTTTCTGGCCATATGACGACAGTATTGACACAAAAGCACAGGGGACAACCACGGCCACCTGGATGCTACTCCATGAAGCTGTATCCAGTGGCTCGAGGAGCTCCCTCATGTGTTTGTGCGGTGGCAGCAGTACAGGCAATGGTTAAGAAATCTTCAGAGTTGGTCTTGAACCAACTCCCCCTAGTGGTCCTCACCCCCCCCCCCCCCATGACACCCGGAACATATACACGCAAGTGCAACCCAAGCACTTATTTCTGGCCCGTCAAATGCAGCTACAATGTGCTCTTGTCATTCTTCTCACTGTTGCTACTACCTTGAACTCGGTTACCCTTCCAATTAAGTACCCTAGTTCAAAGGGGGGAGAGAAGATATAGGTGATCTAGGTATTGCAGGTCAGATATAGGTGATCTAGGTATTGCAGGTCAGCTATTTTTAAATTTTTTTCTTTTCCTTTTTACAATAAGGTTATGATCTATTTGAAATAGAATACCAGCCTGATTGTCTAGCGGTAATCGGTGCAAGGGGTTTCAGAAGTGCCAATTCAGCTGGCAGAAACTGAACCGCTTGAGGTAATGTTTAAAGGGTCACGATACCTCACTCGCTTCCTTATGCTGGAAGGTCCTGAAAGCATATTGAGAACTGACGTGATGGGACCCTTGGAAGGTTGTATCAAACTTCACCTGTCCGGTGAGGCTCGTATACACCCCGGGTCTGAAAGTCACCCGACCTTATGTCGGATGGCAGCAGACCAAGCGACACCTCTACCCGTCCTCACTCCTACGTACGCAGAGGAACAAGCTCTTAGCCCCCTTGGTCCGTCAGTACCCCCTGGCACATGTCCAGGAAGATGCAATTGCAGACACTGTCTCTTCTTTATGTTAACTGAAAGCCCTTGTTAATAATGCATATTCTGAGTTGTTTTTGTAGACGGTACCAGGGTAATTGACGACTCCACGCTGGATATGCAGTGGTCACGCGACAAGATGTCCTAAAAGCAGAATGCCTCCGCATGTCCCAGGACAGGAAGCGGAGTTACAGGCCCTCACTGGGGCGTGTGGAGTGGTAGAAGGTAAGACGGCAAACATTTACACTGACTCCCGGTATGCATTTGGCATAGCTCATGACTATGGCCTAACATGGAAGGCCAGACAGCTTGTTAAGAATGGTGCAGCGGTGACAAAGTGGAAAGCTCACACCAATTCCTACAGCAGAGAAACAAGAGGCAACGCCATCACAGATCACACAGCAAAGGCAGCGGCCCTTAAGCCGTGGAAGAAAAGAAGAAAAGAAGAATTTAACAATAACTTTGGACTTTGATATAAACCTTGGACTTTGATACAAACTTTGGACTTTGATATGCTAAAGACTTTACAGTTACAAGCCAGCAATGAAGAAAAAGACAAATGGACTAAATATAGGAGCAGCAGAAATGGGACGGTGAATGGCGAACAGTCAACAGAACTTGCCCACCACGGTCCCTGTGCCCCATGATGGCCCAGCGAATGCACGGAAACACACACCTACCGGGGGTCCAGAAGTCCGCCTTGAGGTCGCGTCCTCTGGTCTGCTCCGTCGCCTCCGGTGCCGTCCGGCATGGCTTGCCCACGAGGGTCTTTCTGACTTTATTCCTGATAATGTTGCCTCCTGTGGCTAGAAACGCACTGACGCCGAAATCTGCGATCTGCACGGAACCGTCTTCACCCAGGAGGATGTTTCCAGCCTTAACATCCCTGAGGATCTGGCCGTTCTTATGCAGGTACTCCAGGCCTTCTAGCACCTCCTTCAGCATGGTGGCGATGCTTGCCTCATCCAGCACCCCGTTCAAAGCAGCAATGATGTCGACGCTTGAACAAGGACGGGTGGCTCCTGGGTTTTCTGTAGCTGCTGCATCATTTGTCCAATTTTGCATGATCTTTGCCGTAAGCAACAGGGCAGAAGTAAATTTGCCACATACACTTGCCTAGACCACTCTACCCATTTCAGGGATTGCAAATTGACTACACTCAGCTCCCACTTGTTGGGAAGTATGAATACGTGCTTGTTGTTGTTGATGTCTTTCCAGGTCGGAGACCTACCCTGTTACCAAAGTAAATAAGCAGGTAATCGCACAGGAGCTGATGAATGAGGTAATCCGCAGATATGGGGCACCGGAAGTGATTGACTCAAACGAAGGTACACACTTCACACCTGCAGAGTTTAGGCAAAGTTAAAAGACTAAATGGTACGCTTAAGTTAAAGGAAGTGTTGTTTGGCTCTATGCCAAGATTGGGGCTGTATCATCCACAGGTCCTACAGCAGGGCTATGACATAGTAGCCGGATGTGTAAAGCACCTGTGTGACCAACTAATGGTAACCCAGAATCTAGTCTTTTTCTCCCATTCCAGGCCCAGACAACCTAGAGGGATCTCATTCCCTACTACCTGGAAATTGGGTGGTCGTAAAGAGGCTTGTCCGGAAATCTCTAGAGCCCAGACTCGAGGGGCCCTATCGAGTCCTGCTGACCGCACCTACTGTGGTAAAGGTTGAAGGAGTTGTTGTTTGTTTTAGGACTAATGGACTTTTCATGCCTTACCTTTGCCCCCCCCATGAGAAGGAAAATGAAGGACATTTTGTTTATTGATGGACTTTTGGACTCCTCACTCCATGCTTCGCCCTTGTGAGAGGGTGCAAAGGGACAATGCCCAAAACCAGCTTGTTAGACACCACCAAGTACTGTTGGACTTGTACACACACCTGGTGCCACTGGTTTTCCTTTCTTGGCTGTTCCTGTTCCGTCAAAAGAACTGTTTGCATGGACAAATGAAAACTCAGAAACCAGAGATAGCTGGTGGGGTAACACATTTAATTCTTTGAACCCTGCCAATTGGTTTTCTGGTTTAGGAGGTTGGTTTATGGGGATTCTACGAAGTATATTACAAGTTGTGATGATTTTATTATGCATTTATAGAGCAATTAAGGTTATAATTTCATGCATTTCTAAATGTACTGAAAAAGCTTTCTCTTCGCCGATATGAATCACGTGTTTATGGACTAGGAGTCATACTTGTCTTGACTCCATGTCCAAAACGGGGGAATGTGAGGGGTTAATTCACGTTTATGCCTTTTAAATTGATAAGTGTATGTCACAGAATACTTATGTGTTTATAATTTGCGTCTTCTTTTGCTAAAGGTTTAAGCTTATACGTGTAAGGGCCGACCCTTTAATAATAGACTACAGCGACTCCATTTTGTATCTCTTTGCTTGTTTTGCTTTAATACATGTATCTGTATTAATTTCACCTTTTACCTAGAAAGATGTTTAGATTCCAATTATAATAATGACCTTGGATATGTTCACATATGCCTTATCAGCTTTCTCTCTCATGTCTCCTTTCCCTTGAGAAAGCTCACTCCCTTCTAGTAATAAGCGTCCAGGAACATTTTGTTTTTGTTACAGTTGTCACCGGACATTGATATATTGCTCATGTAGGAGACTTCTTTGAAAGATGTGTATTGTCAATTAAAATTTGCAGATGTTATGTAGCCTTGGGCATGCCTGGGGCATGCGCAGTAATCAAATCAATACGTCAGCAAACCTTTTCTATATCATCTGTAATTCTTTGAATAAACTTCACTTCTTCTTTGGCTAACCACATACCCGTGTGGTCATCCATCCAAGTTGTCTTTGAGTACTCAACCCTGAAACCAATTGGGAGGCAGACAGCATTAGCTGAACGGTCTGTTTTGACCCCTTACAACCTTAACCCGTGGTGTAATGCGGTATATTAACTGTGTGTCTTGATTAAACATGTATAATTCTTTAAATATATATATATGATACGTATTCTGGAGAACATAGCCACACCTAATAATGATACAATAATCTTCCTTTCCTCAAATCATCTGATATATCAGAACCATATCTTAATCTTCCCACAATTAAGGCTGCATTCCCACGAACGTATATTGGCTCGGTTTTCACGCCGAGCCAATATACGTCGTCCTCATGTGCAGGGGGCGGGAGGATGGAAGAGCAAGGAGCAGGAACTGAGCTCCCGCCCCCTCTCTGCCTCCTCTCCGCCCCTCTGCACTATTTGCAATGAAAGGAGGAAGTTTCAAGAATTAGCCCTGCCCCCACTCTGCCTCTCCCAATTGCAAATAGTGCAGAGGGGCGGAGAGGGGGCGGGAGCTCCCGAGCCGATATACGTTCGTGGGAATGCACCCTAATGCTTTATAAATGTACGTACTACCATACATGCTAAACACATATCAACACGCATGCCATCTGTTTATAACTGCAATGTTCTTATTAGTGGAATAAAATCAATACGATGTTTCCAAATTACTTAAACAGCTGAAAGAAGATCGTAATTTCGAAAATTAAATTGCTACTAATGCTAATAATTCCCAAAAAAGATGATAGCAAAAAATAAATAAATACATTTGCATAATAATAATCACTATACATAAAGCAAATCATTTTCCCTATTCATGCCTTTCGGGATGCATGTATCCAGTCACCTCTTTTTTCGGCGTTCTCCTCGATCTACCTGTAGTTTTCGTTTATTCTGAATGATATCCCGTAATAAATCCCGTTATCTGTTTGACCATCATGTTTTTCTAGAAAATGTTTAGTAACTCCAGAATGATTGGTACTCTGTTTTTTAATATGTCTGAGATGTTCTCAGTTTACGGCTGGTGCATCCGATATCATGTAACTCCACACGTAACAATGTAAACTACAGTCATAGAATAGCAATTAATGTAGTGTTTGACATTGAAACTTTTTTTATCGGCACTATCTGTAAGCTGAGTACCTTTTTTAGCGTGTGGACATGTGCTGCATTATTACTGCCACATTTTGAAGAACCCTTATATGTGAGCCAATTGCTGTTTTTGTTATGGGAACCGAATAAACTGGGTGACAACATGCCATATACGTTTTTGCTCTTTCTGGCTACTGCCAAAACTCCTTTCTCCAATATTGCATCCGTAACTTTATCCTGTCGGAGTATTGGAAGGAATTTAAAGAATACATTCCTGATGTTGTAAAATTCCTCACTGTATGGGGTCGAAAAAACGAATCCCTCATCCATTTTATCCTTATTTCTTTTATTCCTATCACTCCATAATAGATCCTCTCTTTTCCTATTTTTCATTATTTGCATAGATTTTTTAAAATAGTTGTTACTATAACCCCGTTTGTTTGTCATGTGACCTTGTGAGATATATGTGCTTGCATGGCATGTGCAAGGGCGGTTGTTCTGTTCTGGGTTCTGAGAGAGTTCTAAGGAAGGAGACAAGGCAGCTGTCGGTGGGCACCTTCAGCCACAGATACAGAAGATGGAGAAGGCCGAGAGGACAAACAACTGAAGTGTTTTGGAAGTAGTGCAGCGTGGAGTAGCTAGTGAGTGTGGACCGGTATAGAGACAGAGCTCAAGAAGTAAGAGTGTACCCCGGCCAGGACCTACAGATAACTTAGACTGTGGTTTCTTCTGCATCCCCGTGAATTCTCCCTGTCGCACCATTGAGCCAGTTGCAACTAAGTTGTAATCTGTTGAAGTTAAGTAAAATGACCAGTTTTCCCATAGCAAAAGGAGTTTGGCCTGCGCAGTGTTGAGGCAAAGTTACTTTCACTTTCAAGACACTCTGTTTTCTAAGTCTGTTCAGGACCAGATCCCTCCGACTCTTATGTCTAAAGATCACGGCTCCTCTGAGCCTGTGAACATTTGCCAAGTGGTATCAGAATAGGCTGTATGCTTGAAATGCAGAAGCAGAGTCTGGATTTGTTTATGACGTAGATGTGCTACCGTCTGCACAGGAATTGTGTTGTACTACTGGACACTGTGGAGCTGCCTGCATGTCATTGTGAGCAGCAATTAAGAGGTGTGGACTGTGATACTGGGGCAAGCCAAGATGGTGCTTAGCCCGTATGTTCTTAAGGAGGTTCCCAGCCCACAAAAAGTTTGCCCAAAAATGTTCCCGCCTAGGCTGGGGAAGAAGTAGGTGGGGGGGGGGGGGGAGTCGCCCCCACTGTGAAGCTACAGCCAGAGACCGCCCAGAGAAGGAGTTTCCCTCTGCTTCCAGACGTCTGCTAGATTTATCTACACGGGCGCACCAGCAGCTCCCGGAGCCAGAAGGCATGGCGACTCACACGTCCTTGCATTGTGTCCCAGCTGGCTATCCGCTGTCTCAGCCCCGATTTTACTGGGGCGACGAGCCTGAGATACAAGGGATGATTATGCCACTGCCATCCCCCACCTCTCCACTGCTGGAGAAGCATTCAGGGGAGCCATCCCGATGGGAGTCTGTCTGAAGCAGAGGCCTGAAGGCTGTTCAGCAGAAGACCCCTCCAGTCCCTGCCATGTGGGAAGAGGCAGCCACTTCCACAAGTGTTTCCTGCATGAAAACCTATTTGCCATGAGTGGAATCTTTCTTTTACCAGCTGTGGATTGTGATCTACAGGGACAATACAGCGGCCCGAGCAGTTGTACCTCCAGTGTTGTGTTCCCACTTAAAGGGCTTTGAGGACCTCGAGGTTCAGCACTATATACAGGACTGCCAATATATGGCGCCCCCAGTTGAGCGGCGCTATCCCATCAGTGGACCTCCATGTACAGCTGCACTCCCCAACAGCAGAGCAGGAATCCCCGCAGCAGATGAAACGGTGGCGTCACGAGTGACAAAAGATCTAAGATCAAGTGCCCCCCCGCCCCTGTTTAAGCAGACCAACCCTCAACCCTTGGACGTGTCACTGGTTACCCACCGGGTGGGAGACGGTAGAGCCACAAAATCTAACCCGCTGTCTCCTAGGCCGTAGCCCACTCCTCGGTCGCTGCACTTGGATTCTGTTGAAAAGCAGAAAAGAGAAATACAAGGGGAGTTAGAAACTACAAGGCAGCAGTATGAAGAGAAAACAGCCGTCTATGATAAACTTGAGAGGGTTAAAGTAAGTCTTCAGCAAGAGATAAAAGATGTAACTGTGAAGCTTGGTCTCCAACAGCGGCTTGGGTCCAAACTAGGGAAGACACAAAAGATGTGTGAACAGCATCTTACTGAAGAGAAAATCCGGTCTGCGAGATATGCTACTGAACGTGAGCTTGCTGAAGAAAGGGCTTGTACGAGACGGAAGTGGTAACTTTGAGATGCACCCTAAAAGTGATGTCAGAGAAAAAGGTGCTGTTCCAAAGGCTCGTCAAAAAAGTAAGCGGAAGATAAAACGCTGGATGGCAAGGTGTCATATTGCTGAAAAGAAGGTTCCGAGACTAGTGCAGTCTAGGACCCAATCCAGACAGCAAGTAAAAGCAAAGAAGGTCTTGTGGAAGATTCCTGAGAATGATGCTGAAAGTGAACTCTGGTATGAGGAAAACACAAGAGTGTGGTCCAACAACCGGTGGCAGGAATGAAGAATTGTAAAAAAAAAAAACAAGCAGTGAAGCATACCAAATTATGTGAAGGTGACCTGGGTGCTACAGGTGAACAGTTCGTAAAAACTGGGAAAGTTTGGAGGAAAGAAATCGCCTCTATAACCAAGAGAAAAGTCAATCAAGTGATAGCTGAGAAAAAGATGAAGGCCGAACAGACCTCTGAAGTACAAGAGGCCAAGGGGAAGGTAGAAGGTGAAACTGCTGAAGCAGAGAAAGCCACTAAAAAAGTAGAGATCGGGAAAGATGCCTCAGAAGTTACAGGTGAAGAAAGTCCTGTAAGAGAAGCTGCAGAGGTGATAGCCAGGAAAGGGTTAACGATCAGAATGAAGAGAAGGTAGTTGAGAACATGCGGAAAAGTCAAAAGGTTATTAGTGGTATATAGAAATGAGCGAACGTACTCGGTAAGGGCGATTTCGCAATCGAGCACCGCGATTTTCGAGTACTTCACTACTCGGGTGCGCTGTGGGTGAGCGGGGGGTTGCAGCGGGGAGTGGGGGGGAGAGGGAGAGAGAGAGGGCTCCCCCCTGTTCCCCACTGCTACCCCCCGCTCCACCACGCCCCCCGGCAACCCCGAGTACTTTTCAACCGAGTAGTGAAGTACTCGAAAATCACGGTGCTCGATTGCGAAATCGCCCTTACCGAGTACGTTCGCTCATCTCTAGTGGTATAGAAGATAAAGAAAGTGTCAGTGATAGTCCCACACATAGAGATCCCCGAGCCTGGAGGGTCAAAAGCGGTAATACGGCCTACAACTTTTATCAAGTGGGAAATATGTAGCAGGGCAGGATCAGAATGGCCCACAGAATCATAGAATGGTAGAGTTGGAAGGAACCGGGTCCAACCCTCTGCTCAGTGCAGGATCACTAAATCATCCCAGAAGATACTAAACAGGCATTCTCATACCTAGAAAAGAGATAGAAAGGGTTAATACCCCAGGTGTAGCAGGAATTAGTTACAACTGAGATGGATAAAAACGAGTTCCTGCCAGAATCAGGGGGAGAGAGACAGCGCAGCAGAGCTGAGGTGCTGTAGGCTGGTGGTCTAGCAAAGGCCCAAAACTGACAGGGATGACAACCCTGGACTCACACCCAAGTTGGGGCAGACGGGCCCTGAGTCAGACAGGGTCGACAACCCTTGACTCACACCCATATGTGGGGTGCATATGGACTGGTTTTGTGATTGCTGTGATGATGAATAGTAACATAGTTCGTAAGGCTGAATGAAGACAATTGTCCATCTAGTCCAGCCTGTCTAGCCTCCTGTTTTGTTGATCCAGAGGAAGGCAAAAACCCCCAAGAGCAGAAGCCAATTAGCCCTTTTGGGGAAAAAATTCCTTCCCGACTCCCTAATGGCAATCAGACTAATCCCTGGATCAACCCCTAATAGTTCCTACCTGCCTGTATACCCGGATTAACAAATAACCTTAGATTTATATCCTGTAATATCCTTCCTCTCCAGAAAGACATCAAGTCCCTCTTAAACTCCTCTAAGGATTTTGCCATCACCACTTCCTCAGGTAGAGAGTTCCACAGTCTAGCTGCTCTAACAGTAAAGAATCCCCTTCTATGTTGGTGATGAAACCTGCTTTCCTCTAGACGTAGCGGATATCCTCTTGTTACCGTTGCAGTCCGGGGTGTAAACAGATCATGGGAGAGATCCTTGTATTGTCCCCTCATGTACTTATACATGGTTATTTGGTCGCCTCTTAGCCGTCTTTGTTCTAGAGTAAATAGTCCCAATTTGGATAGCCTCTCTGGGTATTCCAGTCCCTTCATTCCATGTATTATTTTAGTTGCCCTTCTTTGAACCCCCTCCAATACCGTAACATCTTTCCTGAGCGCCGGTGACCAGACCTGTACACAGTATTCCATGTGGGGCCTGACAAGTGCCTTATATAGTGGGGGGATAATGTTCTCATCCCTCGCCCCTATACCTCTTTTAATGCACCCCAAGACTTTATTAGCTTTTGCAGCAGCTGACTGGCATTGGTTACTTCAGTTTAGTCTATTATCCACTAATACCCCCAGATCCTTTTCCATATCACTTTTCCCTAGCGGTACCCCATTAAGTGAATATTTGTGACATCTGTTCCTCCTGCCCATGTGCATAGTCTTACATTTTTCAACATTGAACTTCATTTGCCATTTTTCTGCCCAAGCCCCCAGCTTGTCCAGGTCCGTTGCATTAATTATATTGTATAATTTAGTGTCATCTGCAAATATTGATATTTTGCTATGCAGCCCCTCTATTAGGTCGTTGATAAATATGTTGAACAGAGTGGGGCCTAATACTGAACCCTGTGGCACCCCGCTAGTGACTGTGGCCCAATCAGAGTACGAACCATTTATTACCCCTCTCTGCTCTATCATTGAGCCAATTTTTAACCCACTTACACACGTTTTCGCCCAGTCCGAGCTGCCTCATTTTGTATATTAGCCTATTATGTGGCACGGTGTCAAAGGCTTTAGAGAAGTCCAGATATACAAGATCAATAGACTCTCCCAGGTCCAGCTTAGAGCTTACTTCATCGTAGAAACTGATCAGATTTGTCTGACATGAGCGACCCTTCATGAATCCATGCTGGTGAGGAGTTATTCCCTTGTTCTCCTTGAGGTGCTCATCGATGGCGTCTCTCAGAATCCCCTCGA
Organism: Eleutherodactylus coqui; assembly: GCF_035609145.1. Taxonomy (NCBI): domain Eukaryota; kingdom Metazoa; phylum Chordata; class Amphibia; order Anura; family Eleutherodactylidae; genus Eleutherodactylus; species Eleutherodactylus coqui. Next base: position 275,961,787 of record NC_089841.1, read on the forward strand.
AAATTTTTCCCGTTATTGAAGTGAGACTTACTGGCCTGTAGTTACCAGGCTCACTTTTGCTCCCTTTTTTGTAAATTGGAACCACGTTGGCAATGCGCCAATCCAATGGTACAACCCCGGTCTTGATAGTGTCTAGAAATATTAGATACAGCGGCCTAGTAGAGATGAGCGAGCACCAAAATGCTCGGGTGCTCGGTACTCGGGACGAAATTATCGCGATGCTCGAGGGTTCGTTTCGAGTACCGAACCCCATTGAAGTCAATGGACGACTCGAGCATTTTTGTATATCGCCGATGCTCGCTAAGGTTTCCATTTGTGAAAATCGGGGCAATTCAAGAAAGTGATGGGAACGACACATCAACGGATAGGGCAGGCGAGGGGCTACATGTTGGGCTGCATCTCAAGTTCCCAGGTTCCACTATTAAGCCACAATAGCGGCAAGAGTGGGCCCCCCCCAACAACTTTTACTTCTGAAAAGCCCTCATTAGCAATGCATACCTTAGCTAAGCACCACACTACCTCCAACAAAGCACAATCACTGCCTGCATGACACTCCGCTGCCACTTCTCCTGGGTTACACGCTGCCCAACCCCCCCCCTGCACGACCCAGTGTCTACAGCGCACACCAAATTGTCCCTGCGCAGCCTTCAGCTGCCCTCATGCCACACCACCCTCATGTCTATTTATAAGTGCGTCTGCCAGAGGAACCGCAGGCACACACTGCAGAGGGTTGGCACGGCTAGGCAGTGACCCTCTTTAAAAGGGGCGGGGCAATAGCCCACAATGCTGTACCGAAGCAATGAGAAATATAATCCTGTGCCACCGCCATCAGGAGCTGCACACGTGGGCATAGCAATGGGGAACCTATGTGCCACACACTATTCATTCTGTCAAGGTGTCTGCACGCCCCAGTCAGACCGCGGTTTTTTATAAATAGTCACAGGCAGGTACAACTCCGCAATGGGAATTCCGTGTGCACCCATAGCATGGGTGGCTCCCTGGAACCCACCGGCTGTACATTAATGTATCCCATTGCAGTGCCCATCACAGCTGAGGTAACGTCCGATTAAATGCAGGTGGGCTTTGGCCCACACTGCATACCCCAACCTGACCGGGCTTTTTAATTCATAGACACAGGCAGGTACAACTCCCTATTGTGAAGTCCCTGTGGACCGACAGCATGGGTGGGTGCCAGGAAGCCACCGGCGGCACATAAATATATCCCATAGCATTGCCCATCACAGCTGAGGTAATGTCGTGCTTAATGCAGGTGGGCTTCGGCCCACACTGCATGCCCCAGTCAGACTGGGGCTCTTTAGAAGTGGACACATGCAGTTACAACTCCCTGTGGACCCACGGCATGGGTGGCTCCCTGGAACCCACCAGCGGTACATAAATATATCCCATTGCAGTGCCCAGCACAGCTGATGTAACGTCAGCTGTAATGCAGGTGGGCAAAAAATTAATTGGATTACACTGTAGGCGAGGGCCCCAAAAAATTGGTGTACCAACAGTACTAATGTACCTCAGAAAAATTGCCCATGCCCAACCAAGAGGGCAGGTGAAACCCATTAATCGCTTTGGTTAATGTGGCTTAATTTGTAACTAGGCCTGGAGGCAGCCCAGTTAAAATAAAAATTGGTTGAGGTGAAAGTTTCAACGCTTTAATGAGCATTGAAACGTATAAAAATTGTTTACAAAAATTATATGACTGAGCCTTGTGGGCCTAAGAAAAATTGCCCGTTCAGCGTGATTACGTGAGGTTTCAGGAGGAGGAGGAGGAGGATGAATATTATACACAGATTGATGAAGCAGAAATGTCCCCGTTTTTGATGGTGATAGAGAACGATGCTTCCATCCGCGGGTGCAGCCTACGTATTGTTTAGGTACCGCTGCTGTCCGCTGGTGGAGAAGAGAAGTCTGGGGAAATCCAGGCTTTGTTCATCTTGATGAGTGTTAGCCTGTCGGCACTGTCGGTTGACAGGTGGGTACGCTTATCTGTGATGATTCCCCCAGCCACACTAAACACCCTCTCCAACAAGACGCTAGCCGCAGGACAAGCAAGCACCTCCAGGGCATACAGCGCTAGTTCAGGCCACGTGTCCAGCTTCAAGACCCAGTAGTTGTAGGGGGCAGAGGCGTCACGGAGGACGGTCGTGCGATCGGCTACGTACTCCCTCACCATCCTTTTACAGTGCTCCCGCCAACTCAGCCTTGACTGGGGAGCAGTGACACAGATGTCTGCCAACCAGGCCCACTCTTCTGTAAAGAATTGAGGAGGCTGACTCCCACTACGCCGCCCATGTTGGAGTTGGTATTCCACAATAGCTCTACGCTGCTCATAGAGCCTGGCCAACATGTGGAGCGTAGAGTTCCACCGTGTGGGCACGTCGCACAGCAGTCGGTGCACTGGCAGATTAAACCGATGTTGCAGGGTCCGCAGGGTGGCAGCGTCCGTCTTGGAGTTGCGGAAATGTGCGCTGACCCGGCGCACCTTTCCGAGCAGGTATGACAAGTGTGGGTAGCTTTTCAGAAAGCGCTGAACCACCAAATTAAAGACATGGGCCAGGCATGGCACGTGCGTGAGGCTGCCGAGCTGCAGAGCCGCCACCAGGTTACGGCCGTTGTCACACACGACCATGCCCGGTTGGAGGCTGATCGGCGCAAGCCAGCGGTTGGTCTGCTCTGTTAGACCCTGCAGCAGTTCGTGGGCCGTGTGCTTCTTATCTCCTAAGCTGAGTAGTTTCAGCACGGCCTGCTGACGCTTGGCCACCGCTGTGCTGCCGTGCCGCGCGACACCGACTGCTGGCGACGTGCTGCTGCTAACACATCTTGATTGCGAGACAGAGGTTGCGTAGGAGGAGGAGGGTGGTTTAGTGGAGGAAGCATACACCGCCGCAGATACCACCACCGACCTGGGGCACGCAATTCTGGGGGTGGGTAGGATGTGAGCGGTCCCAGGCTCTGACTCTGTCCCAGCCTCCACTAAATTCACCCAATGTGCCGTCAGGGAGATATAGTGGCCCTGCCCGCCTGTGCTTGTCCACATGTCCGTTGTGGACCTTGGCAGTAACCGCGTTGGTGAGGGCGCGTACAATGTTGCGGGAGACGTGGTCGTGCAGGGCTGGGACGGCACATCGGGAAAAGTAGTGGCAACTGGGAACCGAGTAGCGCGGGGCCGCCGCCGCCGCCGCCATCATGCTTTTGAAAGCCTCCGTTTCCACAAGCCTATACGGCAGCATCTCCAGGCTGATCAATTTGGCAATGTGCACGTTTACCGCTTGAGCGTGCGGGTGCGTGGCGGCGTACTTGCGCTTGCGCTCAAACAGTGGCGCTAGCGACGTCTGGACGCTGCGCTGAGAGACATTGCTGGATGGGGCCGAGGACAGCGGAGGTGAGGGTGTGGGTGCAGGCCAGGAGACGGTAGTGCCTGTGTCCTCAGAGGGGGGTTGGATCTCAGTGGCAGGTTGGGGCACAGGGGGAGCGGCAGTGGTGCAAACCGGAGGCGGTGAACGGGCATCGTCCCACCTTGTGGGGTGCTTGGCCATCATATGCCTGCGCATGCTGGTGGTGGTGGCTCCCCAGCTGATCTTGGCGCGACAAAGGTTGCACACCACTGTTCGTCGGTCGTCAGGCGTCTCTGTGAAAAGCTGCCAGACCTTAGAGCACCTTGACCTCTGCAGGGTGGCATGGCACGAGGGGGCGCTTTGGGAAACAGTTGGTGGATTATTCGGTCTGGCCCTGCCTCTACCCCTGGCCACCACACTGGCTCGGCCTGTGCCCACACCCTGACTTGGGCCTCCGCGTCCTCGCCCACGTCCACGTCCTCTAGGCCTACCCCTACCCCTCAGCATGCTGTATTACCAGTAGTGCAGAAACAGAACGCTGTAATTAAATGTGCCGCTTATTGGCCTGTGGTTGGAGGCTGACTTCGCTTACTGAACACACAGCAGAGCCAGGAAATAATTTTGCGCAAGCCTGCTGTAACACTTAGCTGGCTGTGTATGAATTAGGAGGACAACTACACCCAGCACAGACCCAGTACACTGAGGACAGTCACAGGCAGCCCAAATAGATTTTTTTCCCCAAATGTTTTTGGAAAGGCCCACTGCCTATATTCAATAAATATATGTCTTCTGTCCCTGCCTCACCCCTACTGGCCCTGGAGTATGTATAATTACTGCAGGGCGCAGTGCTCTGCACGGCCGATATACAAAAAAAAAAAAAATGTGCAACACTGCACAAAGCAGCCTCCACAGTACTGCACACGGTTAGATGTGGCCCTAAGAAGGACCGTTGGGGTTCTTGAAGCCTAAAATACTCCTAACGCTCTCCCTATAGCAGCTCCGGCATCAGCAGCACTGTCCCTGATCTCTGTCAGAATAAATCTGTTGCGAGCCGCGGGAGGGGCCGACTTTTATACTCGGGTGACACCTGATCTCGCCAGCCACTCACAGCAGGGGGGTGGTATAGGGCTTGAACGTCGCAGGGGGAAGTTGTAATGCCTTCCCTGTCTTTCTATTGGCCAGAAAAGCGCGCTAACGTCTCAGAGATGAAAGTGAAAGTAACTCGAACATCGCGTGGTACTCGTCACGAGTAACGAGGATCTCGAACACGCTAATACTCGAACGAGTATCAAGCTCGGACGAGTACGTTCGCTCATCTCTAGTAGATTTGCTTTCCCTCCATCATCTTCTATGATTTCTCCTGCATTGTTTTTTAAAGGGCCAGCTCTCTCCCTGCAAATCCTTTTGCTGTTAATATAGTTGAAAAATAGTTTCGGGTTGTTTTTGCTCTCTTTGGCGATCCGTCTTTCTGCTTCCTCCTTGGCAGTTTTGCTCGTATCTTTGCATATTTAGTTTTTTTCCCTGTACGATTTTAGCGCTTCTTCGCTGCCTTGTTGCTTTAGTAGTTTGAACGCTTTCTCTTTTTCGTTTATTGCCCCTCTTACCGTCTTGTCGAGCCACATTGGTTTCCTTTTAGTTGAGTTTCTTTTATTTTTAAAGGGAATGAACTGCTCACATGAGGCGATTAGGATCCTTTTGAACTCCTCCCATTTGTCCTCTGTACTGATATTTTTGAGGATGTTGTCCCAATTAATGTTACCGATTAGTTCTAAGCTCATCAAATTTTGCTTTACTAAAGTTTAGTTTCTTTGTCTCTCCCTGATAAGGCTTCCTATTGATTGACAGCTGGAAGTTGATTATATTGTGGTCGCGGTTCCCCAAGTGCCCCTCAACCTGCACCCCCTTTATACGTTCCGGTTTGTTAGTTAGTACTAAGTCCAGAATGGCCCTCCCTCTTGTTGGTTCCTGCACAAGTTGGTTCAGGTAATTGTCTTTAATTACTCTCAAGAACTTATCCCCCCTGTGAGATTTGCAGGTTTCCTTCTCCCATGTTATATCTGGATAATTAAAGTCCCCCATGATAATTACTTCGTTGCGCTTTGACACCTCTTCTATCTGCCTCAATAGTAAGTTTTCAGTTTCTTCTGTTGCTTTTGGTGGTCTATAGAAGACCCCTATCAGGATTTTGTTATTTTTTCCTCCCTGTATTTCTACCCACAGAGATTCCACCTGTTCGTCTCCTACCCCTATATCCTCCCGTAGCCTCGGCTTCAAGTTCGATTTGACGTACAGACAAACCCCTCCCCCTTTCTGGTTCCTTCGGTCCCTTCTGAAGAGATTGTACCCCTGTAAATTTGCCACCCAATCGCACTTATCATCAAGCCATGTTTCCGTAATTCCGACTATATCATAACTCTCATCAGTCATTCTTGCTTCAAGCTCACCCACTTTACCGATCAGACTTCGTGCATTTGTGGTCATACAATTGATATCGTTATTTTTGTTTTTTAGATTCGTTTTGTTGCTATTCGTACTAATGGCTGACCTCACATTTCTAACTGTACTAACCCCCCCCCCCCTGCTCGACCCCCCCATTCCCTTTGCTTGGACCCGGATCGCTAATTACACTGGCTACCCCACTATTTCTCATTTTGCCCTCCCCCCCGGTCCCTAGTTTAAACACTCCTCCAGCCTTCTAGCCATCTTCTCCCCCAGCACAGCTGCACCCGCCCCATTAAGATGCAGCCCGTCCCTACGGTAGAGCCTGTAGCCGACAGCAAAGTCAGCCCAGTTCTCCAGGAACCCAAATCCCTTCTTCTTACACCAACTCCGGAGCCACTTGTTTACCTCCCTAAGATCCTGCTGCCTTTCTAGTGTGGCCTTAGGTACAGGTAGTATTTCCGAGAAAACTACCCTGGAGGTCCGCGCCCTAAGCTTGGACCCTAGGTCCCTGAAATCATTTTTGAGGGCCCTCCATTGACCTCTAACTTGTTCATTGGTGCCAACGTGCACCATGACCGCTGGATCCTCACCAGCCCCTCCCAGTAATCTGTCAATCCGATCCGCGATGTGTCGAACTCGAGCGCCAGGAAGACAACACACTGTTCGACGATCCCGGTCTTTATGGCAGATTGCCCTATCTCTCCCCCTAATAATTGAGTCCCCCACCACTAGGACCTGTCTAGCCTGCCCTGCACTCCCCGTCCCCATCTCACCGGAGCAGTCATCCCCCTGGCGTTCAGAGGGCGTGTCGTGCTGCAGCGGTGCTGGCTCTGTAATGGCATCCCCCTCATCTGCCAACGTTGCAGACATGTTGGGTTGTGCCAGTTCAGGACCAGCCTCCCTGGATCTATTCCCTCTACGCCTCTTTCTATCTGACACCCAGCTGACTGCCTGCTCCCCCTGCACTTCTGTACTACCATCCGACCCCGCCTCTACCCCAGCGAGTGTCTGCTCAGTGAGCACCAAACTCCTTTCCATGTTGTCAATGGCTCTCAGTGTTGCCAGTCGCTCGTTTAGATCCAGGATTTGGGCTTCTAAATGTGCGACGTGCACGCATCTTGCGCAACAGTATGCACCCTCGATCGGCTGATCAAGGACCGCTCACATTGCACAAGTAGCACACTGGATGACATTGCCAGGCATGGAGCTCATCCTAATGGGGATCTACAATTTACTTGTGGAAGTAGTGAAGATAGACTTGTTCACACTCCGCTCACTCGCTGCTGCCTCTGCTCAACCGCTCACCTGCTGCTGCAACCGCTCAACCGTTCACATGCTGCTGCCTCCGTTCACACGCTGCTGCCTCCGCTCAACCGCTCACACGCTGCTGCAACCACTCACACGCTGCTCGCTGCTGCCTCTGCACAACCACTCACACGCTGCTGCGTCCGCTCACACGCTGCTCGCTGCTGCCTCTGCACAACCACTCACACGCTGCTGCTCTCGCGCAACCGCTTACCCGCTGACACTTATGTGCAACCGGTCAAAAATTTATTTATTTTTTCCCCCTCACAAACACTTAGACCCCAGACACACACACACACAGAAGACACAACTAGGGCACACCAGATACACAGAAGACACACACTTAGCTCACAAACATACACAGAAGATACTTATAGGCTCCTGTGGCTCCTCCGCTCCTCCTGGTGACATCACCTGCTCTCCCGGCGGCCGCTCTCTCTGCCCTCCTGTCTCAGCTGCTCTGCTGCTCCGTTCTGGTCCCCTCCGCTGCTGCTGGCGCTGGACTCCTGGTGGCCTCTTGGCGCCGGGCGCCGGCTTCCGCTCCGGTCTCACCTTACTGCCCCCGCTTCGGCGCCGGTATCGCCTCCTGCGCTGCTGCCCTGCTCCGATGTCCCCTTCAGCCCCCTGCTCGTGCCTCTGTCTCGGCGCGCTGCTCCTGGCGTCTGACGTCACTTCCGGCTGTCACACGTAGGAGTGCCCGATTATCTAAACCGTCCATTGTTCGCTCGCTGGAACGAAAAGGCTCAACTGCTATACTAATTCTGAAACTTAAAATCCTCCTAACTTACACTAATACTAGACTATATGACTCTATACAGTATATATCTTTTTTTTTCTATAATGTTTTAACTAGTTATGCTTTACCTAAGAACTTCAACTGCTTGGTACCTTATCTAATAATCAAATCTGGTCTAACGTACGACTTATATGCGTTAGACCTCCACCTGCCTAGCCTCTTCACTCCTTCCTCTTGCATACAGCAATAATCCACCGTCGTGGCCGCCTCTATGCGAAAGGAGTGAGTGCCGAACTCCGACGGGTTTAATCCTTTTTTCTTTAATGATGAACGCAATAATGCCGAAAACTGAAAGCGGGTTAGGCGAAGGCCCAACGCGTGAGCTAAAAGCTGTTGAATCGGTGGCCTAACTGCCATATATTGGCACACTAGTTTGATAGGGCACCACATTGAACCTAGTTTATTTATGGAAATCCACTCTCCTCTTCCGTATTTGTCCGTTTTGGATTTCCTAACGCATACTCTTATTGTCTCCTCCGACTCCAAAACATCCGAACTCGTGAGACCCCCGGTTTTTTGTTTACTAACTGGCACTAACTCGCTTACTCTGAGGGCCGCGAAGAACGCTAAGACGAACGCCACCCTAAATAACAACGCCTCGTGTTCATCTCGGCATATTGATTCCAAGATCTCCAGCAATTCCTGCAGTATGGAAAAGGTGATGGGGCGACGGGAATCCCCCCGTCCCCCCTCCTTCTTCCAACCTTGTATGATTTTCTTGAAAACAAAGTCCTTAGTCACGTCCACTCTTGCATTTAACTGTAAGAAAAAGGCCACACCCACTGTAACTTTTTTAGCCCGAAGAGACGCTAACATGTCAAATGTTGCCGTCCTCGCCCGCTGCTCGTCGACTCTTCCGCCATCCATGAAACTTAACCACATGGCCCAAACAGACTCATAAGCCCTCCAAGTAGTTTCAGCTACTGACACCCGAACCAATTCCATCAGCTCTCGTCTGCCAACTTCCACAAGTGCGGAGGGCAACTTACCCCCTCCTTGTCCGCCGACGGGTGACGTTCCCTGAACGTCTTCATTTGCGAACGAGAGAGAGCGTCCGCTCGCCCGTTCTCACAACCCGGTACGTGTCTTGCTTTAAAACAGATGTTCAGCTGTAGGCAGCGTAATACAAAGTATCTCAGAAATGCCAACACCATCGCTGATCAAGCGGACTGCTTGTTGATGATCTGGACCACTGCTGCGTTATCCGACCAGAAGCATATAGTTTGATCCGTTAGCAGCGGGCCCCACAACTCAACCGCTACAACCAACGGGAAAAACTCCAACAAGGTTATGTCTTTTGTCCAGCTCCTTTCCAACCAACCTACTGGCCAGGACTCCCTGAACCAGTGATTCTGAAAGATAACTCCGAAACCGATTGACCTGGACGTATCTGAAAAAAGGCTGAGCTCTTTGCTCGACCTTTCTTCCTCTTGGCAAATAACTTGTCCATTAAACTCCAGTAAAAATCTCCTCCAAATGTGGAGGTCCGCTCTTATACCTCGCGTTATCCGAACAAAATGATGGGGCTCTTTTGCCCCCACCGTGGCCAACGACAACCTCCTTGCGAAAGCGCGTCCCATAGGGATGACTCTGCAAGCAAAGTTTATCAAACCTATCAAGACCTGCAGTTGATGCAGCGTCGCTTTCTTCGAGCCCGATATAGTTGAAACTGACTGGCGCAATTGAGCCACCTTTTCTGCCGGTAGGTGGAAAACCATTTCCACTGTGTCTATTTCGATGCCCAGAAAGACTATGTTTGTTACCGGGCCCATGGTGTTTTCCTCCGACAGCGGGACCCCCGCTCTTTGCATCAGTTTACGAAAGGAGGATAACAAAAATTCGCACTCCCCGAATGTTTCCGCGCCCACGAAAAGGAAGTCATCGAGGTAGTTTATTACCGATGGGATGCCCGTCTCGAATCTTACCATCCATTCAAGAAAAGAGCTGAAAACTTCAAAGTAATAGCAAGAGATAGAGCAACCCATCGGCAAACACATGTCGAAGAAATATTGGTTGTCCACCATGCATCCCAGAAGGTGGAAGCATTCATGGTGAACCGGCAGCAAACGGAAAGCGGATTCAATGTCCGCCTTAGCCAGCAGGGCCCACTTCCCAGCGGACCAAACCAGAAGGACCGCGCTGTCGAAAGAAGTGTACTTTACCGCAGCTTGCTCTTTTGTTATTCCGTCATTGACTGATTCGCCAGGTGGTGTATTAAACAGAATTTACCGGATTCCTTCTTGGGAACTAGTCCCAAGGGGGAAACTCGCAAGTTGTGGAACGGGGGATACAAAAAGGGGCTGACATACGGCCCAATTAAACTTCCTTCGTCAGTTTTCTATAACTAATTCTGTGTTATCTATTGCCGATTTTAAATTCCTACAAAACGTAGCCGCGGGCTGCTCCACAAAGGGGATCTTAAATCCCTTAGTGAAGCCCTCCTTGAGCAAGCTTGCTTCCTGGGGTAGCGGTCGAGCCAACTATGCAGATAGCTGCTTCTCACCGGGGTTCACTGAGCTGCCGGCGACCCCCAGAGTAGCCACACCTCTCTGCTTTCGGAAACAACGGATTGCTGAGTGCTGGCCACCGCATACCGAGCACTCGTGTCGGAATTTACACGTCGCATAGAATCTACAGTGTCCTTCGTTGTATAACCAGCACGATCCGTTTGGACGCGACGGGGCCGCTGACGGCTGTTGAGCAGCCGCAGCGGCTCCCCCTGGAAAGGACTGTTTTTGGGGGCGTTGAGACAGAATCGGTTGTATCCAAACGTCTGTCGCTTTGGACGCCCAGCTGATTTGCCCCATGCCCGATACCCGACGCCTAAAGTCTTCATCATACCTCCACCACGCCGACCCGCCGTGAAGTTTATACGCGCTGTATATTGTATTCACATATACCATCAGCTCCGGACCCTTACTAGGGTTGTGCTGACATGAAACATGCGCTAACACCAAGAACGCCTAAAGCCAGTTGCCACAGGTTTTGGCTATTTTCGGCTTCTTTTCTGCCCCGCGTTCGTACGTACGTTCCTTGTCCACAGTCACATGGTCGGCTGACAGTAGAGACCAAATATCAATATACAATCCTTTCTTGATCTTTTCTACCGTTTCTTCTTCCAAACCCACCCCCAACGGGGCGACACCACAAAACAATGTGTCAGCGAACTTTAGGCCGACATTATGCTCTACCGACATTTCGAGCCCACGCCCCCTGGTGAGGAGGACACTAAAAGCCCTTGTTTTTGTTCCATTTTACCCAGTAGAGACTTTAAAACCTCAACAAAATCACCTTTTCCAGCCTTCCTTGCTGGATCCATAACATTTTGCCAAGCTGCCGAACAGGAAGACTCACCACCCCTCTCGCGCTCTGGAGCCGATGTTAGGCTTCGGGTTCGCGCGAGCGACCGTTCGCTACACTCCATGTTCGGGTACCTTCTTTAGTCTTCTGTTGCCGCTTGGCGGCCGGCATCGGACCGATATGCTGACTCCTGGCCCCGGACGGACCGCTCCCGTGAGTGCCTCTGCCTCCTACGGCGCTGTTGCCCCTGGCTGACGACAGAAGACGCTGGTGAGAAAGATGTCTGCCGAGAATGGGTGGGGAGACAAGGCCTAGCATCTCGCCTGCTCTCCATGACGCTGCCCCTCGGCGCTGGCGACCTCTCCGACCTCCAGAAACCACGCGCTGATTGCGATGCGCAGCGCCCTGGCTGGCCTAGCCTGCGCGATGCACCCGCTGCTCCCCGATCGTCGCCCGTCTGTGTACGCCTGTCTGCCGTGCGTGCACCTGCCCGGCCGCTTAGGCTATGCCGGACGCGGCCCACCTCTTCTATACCTCTGGCCGCTGACGCGTAGTCCCCGCGACGCCTGTAGGTGTGGCGCCTTGATGATTGAGTGCTGGCTTCCAAAAGTGGTGATTGTGGGGTTATGGCTCCCCTCCCGCAGCTAGACGGGCTGTCATATGATTGGCGTTGTTCCACCCTTCGCGGTCTATAGCTTGTTGCGGGTGGGGTGTGAAGGCTATCTGGCCCCTCGCTATCCCCTGAGCTGAAAATGGGGCTACTATTACCCCCAACTGAGTAGCGGATATCCCCCCTTAGCCCTGTATCCCTGTTGAATTGCCCCACCTCTTCTACCCCCCCCCCTCTGTTCTTCCTTAACTCTCCCCACCTGCCTCTGCTCCTTTCTATTGTTGGGCCGAGCCGCGTAGTAGCCAGCGGCGTTGCCCTCGTACAGTGCTGCCTGTGGCCCGCCTGGGCTGCTTGGGTATGCAGCCGCGCTGCGCCTTCCGGCGGCGCCACATGACGCTTGCTGATTCCGCCTTCTATGGCCACGTGACACCCCTCGTCGCCATCTTGCGTCGCCACATGGCGCCTAACGGCGCAGCCATCTTGTTGATTTTCCCGCCGCGTGCCGTCGCCGCCATCTTGGCCCTCTCCCCACTGCCAACGCTCACCTGCTCATGCTGGGCGCCCGCGCGCCGACCCGCCGGTGGACCTCCCGACACTACCGCTCCTGCATCGCTTCTTTGTGCTGGTGAGTGACTCGCCCGTGCTTCCGCTCTTCTTCTTGCTTGGGTCCTGCGCCCGCCGTCGGTCCTCTTCGGCCCCGTACCTTGCGCCGCCGCTGTTCTTCGTGGTGCGGCCCCTGACGCTCTTCTGTTCCTGGGCTCCTTCTCCTGGCTCCCCGCTTCGCCACCGGGCTGGGGCTGAGATGCGCCGGGGGATTCTTCCTCCTCTTAGGTCTTCCTCTGGAGTCGTCCTCTTCGGGCACCTTCTGGGGTTGCGGTATGGCCGGCTGCTGTTCCTCGCTCGCTCCTCCTGGCAGACCCGTCGCTGGTGCAGGGGGGGCTCTGCACGCTTCCAGAAGCTGCTCCAACCATCCGGTCCCGTCCTGGACGACTGCTTCGCGGATCTTCCTCTGAAGCTCCTCCATCTTTCTTTCTTCCGCTGCTTCGGTGAGCTTTCTTTCCACTTCTTCTCCTCAGACTTGCTGCTTTTCTTCTTTCTTCTCCTCTTCTTTCCCCTGCTTCTTTCAACGTCTTCCTTCTTCCTCTCTCTCTTCTTGACTGCTCCTCTTCCTGTTACAACTCCTCCTCTTCTTCTGCTCGTTCTTCCCTTAACCCCTTGTTAGCCCCCAGTCCCTAGGCCCTTCATTAGGCACTATGCTGCTTTCCCATCTCTATGCGGATTTTAAATCAGCCTGCAATTCTGCATCAAAATCCGCAATGACACTTGTGTGTTTTGGTGCGCAATTTGCAGCAGCACATTAAGGCCGAATGCAGACGGGCGTATTTGCATTGTGGTATCCGGAGCAGGCATCCGCCTCCGAATACTGCAGCAAATACCGCCCATAAACGGGCTATGAAAAAATCGCTTTTTTATTTCCACGAGCAGAAATCAATTGCGATTTTCAGCTTGCGGAGGGAAAATCCCAGCACGTTCTATTCTAGTGTGGATTCCACGTGGACGGCTTCCAATGTAATCAATGGAAGCTGTCCGATCCATGGCTCCTTCGCAATGATTATTGTGGAGAGGTCGCAGAATCCGTCGTTGCTAGGCATAATCTGTACTGCGCGCCAGCTGCACATCCGCAATACAGATATGGAGAGGTACGCAGGGTCACCAGCTTGGCACAGGGGCGGATCCCGCTGCAGGATCCTGCATGCGTTTGAAAGCATCTTAACAGAAACATAGACTTTTATTACTGAAATGTAAAGCAAAGTTACAAAATTGGGGGGAAGTTTCCGTTCATTTCTGTTTATTTTGGAAGATAGAATAGCATTGTCGACCGAACTACGAGATCTTCCAAAATAAATGAAAACCATTGGCAGATGGAGACTGGAGTTTGCAGCTTTGGTCTTCATGTTATGAACGTCTGTGGTTCCATTCGCAGCTCTGAGTACTGTTGTCAGGGATGCAGATGATACCCCGGGCTGCAAACTATGGAAAGAGGCCAGAGGATTTACGCCTGCATGAAGCACCGTCACGCAGGCCGTGAATCTTAGGGGAGTTCTGCCGCACTCACAATGCAAGCCGTGTGGAAGAAAGTCCAAAAAACTTCAAATGGATCAAAATTCCATAACGAATCTGCAGTATTTTTGAAAAACACTGCAGACTCTAAATCCAGGGCATGCTGCCTATGATGCGGATTTCTATTTCCCTGCTAGGCCACCGTGTGACTACAACCTCACATAAAGCCACGGGCGACTGAAACCTGCATTCTTGATCATTTATGGCCTCAGAGGGGCTCATGACCCGACCGCGCAAATCAGGTTTTGCAATGTTATGCAATGTGTAGCGGACCGTTTGGGTTCATCTATTTGTGGGCTGGAGAGTAATTAGCTGGAAATACGTATCCTTCTATAATCAATAAAGGGAACACTGCCGATCTACAAAAATGTAACTAATTGTGTACTGCGTTGCGAACACAACCATAGTAAACAGGGCTGCGTGCGCGTAAAATGGCGTAAAATAGACGCGCTGCTGCTTCTTTACGTGTGTAATTCATGCAAGGAAAACATACAAGTGTGACTGCTGAGTGAGATCCATGTTCTTGCATGCATCGGCATCTTCTGTGCGCACATCGTGAGTAGTATGCAGTGACGATCGTGTGAGCCGGCCCTCGCTCATATCTACCTCAAGTAGAATGTTGTCTCTTTGTACCTGCTGCTGGGATAGGTTACTCCCCCAAGTTATTGGTCACCTCCGGTGCAGCGCTCACTCGGTGAACACAATTAGATTGCTCTTCAGCTTGTTCTGCGGTCTCTCTTGTCTTCATCCTATTAATGAGGTCTTCCGTTCTGCTTTGCGTCCAGCACGCTCTGTTCACCATAAAGTCGGCGCAGCTTTTATGTTATTGATACATTGTGTCTATTACTGTTTCTTCGTTATCGCTACGGGCGTGCACAGTCCATTAAGCGCAGTTCGCTGTGGCTCGAGCCCTCCAGCTACTCGCTGACGCATTCTTCGCTCCAGAAGCACATTTTATAGAGGTTGGAGCGCCCTAAACGCCCTCATCATCCTAAATTCTCACATTTTTTTTTTTTGCCTCAAACTTTGATAGGAAAAAAAGAGTATGAATTGAATTAGTCATTCAGTGTCGTTTCCTCAGCAGGACTTCAGCGCAGATTCTTCAGGACGTTTCCTTGTCTGTGAGGTTAGAACGCCCCTTTCCCTTTAGTAAATGTATACATCAGATACAAGCTACATTTTTTACGTGTTTTGAAAAAAACTGCTGAGATATGAAAGGGCAATGTGATGACTGGCGGTGACTTCATTCACTTACAGATGCGCCTTCTGGATCTCCATTACTTCTGGATCTCCATTACTTTCCCATATAGTCCCATTTTTGCAGAGGATCAGTATGATGTTTGGCGCTGTCTTCAAGGCTACGGGAGAGACTATACCTTTTTATCTTTGCCTCATTCTTCCTATTCCAGAATTGATTTATTTCTCTAGGATGCCAGAGGATTGAGGGAGGTTATCTGGACTCAGAGCCATCACCTGCTCGGATCATGCTCCAGTGTCTTTATCACTAGATGAGAAGTGTCCTTAGGGCCCATTTACACGGAGCGATGATCGCTCAAGTGGCAGTTTGATTGACAGTTTTGAGCGATCACTTTGCATAAGCTACTTAAGAGTTATTAGTGTGTAAATGCAGGTGGGGAGCGCTGTTATCTGCATACAGCTGCTTTGTTCTCTGAGCTATCGCTGAGAGATACCAGCTGAAAGAATAGCATCAGCGTTATTCCACTGAGAACTCAGCGGACGGCGCTGATAAGAGTCATCACTGACTTATAGCGTACTAAAAGTCAGCGATGAACAAATAGTGCACCAACAGGGCACAACGGCCGTGCGCTCAGGCGCAATGATTATCGCTCAAAAGACGGCTTTTGAGTACATTTTGAGCGATAATCATTGTGTCTAAATGGGCCTTTCTTCTCCTTCCTTCCCTTGGAGACTTAATGAATATATTCTTTACCACCCAGCACATGAATCTAACTTGAAAACTGCAAAGTCACAGAAGAGTATGGCCAGATTTACCAACGATAGTAAAAGGACAAAGATGGGGAGGCTGGATACTCACCGCCCAACACAGGCAGAAGGCTCAGATGCTGCATAGAGGAGCTGTAAACAGGTACATAGTGCTAAGGAGCAACCGCTCACATGACCAATGTACCTGTTTACAGCTCCTCTATGCAACAGGGGTATAAATACCTGAGAGAGGGCGGGAAAAACTATTTAATGTTCATTGATTGGCTTGTCTAAAAAGGGGGCGCGGTTACAGGTGCATCAATGGAATTGGGAGGGGAATTGATGTACAAGGTGATTATTACTGCTTGGTTTGTAAAGGGAGGGAGGTGTGGAGTAAGGAGAGGACTATGCTGGGAGTGTAGCAAATAGGGGAGATGGAAACAATGCCTCTACAGCGCCATCTATTGGAATACAGCAATCCAACTAATTTCTGATGCAGCAAGAGTAACTGCATGAGTTGTGACAATGTCTGCCACAAAAGATCTAGTTTTACGAGTTGTACAACAAAAGAGACATTTGTTATCAGATCGTTCCTGAACTGCTGATCTACGTATGTAATCTATCTACGAGAATGTCCCTGCAAGCTTCAGTATATTGGACGCACCACCCGGACCCCGAGGAGTGGCATCAACAAGCATAGAGCGAACACCAAGAAGAGCCACCTAAATCACAGTGTCTCCAGGCGTGCCACCGCAGTCCGTAATAATGATTGTCAAGTATTTTCTAGAACGGTTTTAGTACAAGTACGGCCCATAGAGGGAAGAGATGACGCACTTTAGGAAAAAGAGAAATGTTTTGGATATTCAGACTGAAGACGCTTTTACCTATGGGCTAATTGAGAGTTTGGAAAGCATTTCTTCTACACACACTTATTTATGCACCCCTTAGGTGGAGCAATCATATCCTGTCCCCCAATAGGCTGTCCATGCACTTTAATGCTGTAGTCATTCTGGTCAGCTGACAGCAACCCCACGATTGTCCATCCGCTTTCATATTGGCCGTTTGGTATCTAACTCCGGATCGTCTGCATCCTACTTTAACAGATATTTGTTAAGTTTCATGTTATTTTCCATGTACGGACGTTCATATTCTCTTAGATTTATGTTTTTGTCTCATATATATTTTATTACTATTCAGATCGATGTTTCTATTATATATTTAGCGTTTTCATTGACACATTTGTGAGATTTCATTATGTATATGAATTTTGTTTATTTTTCCCCCTGCCCTCTTGGCTGTGATTGGCTGACGCCACGTGAGTTAGCCAATCACAGCATTAGCTTTCTGGAGGTGGAGATTTCAAGCCCCGCATCCAGAAAGCAATGCTCTGTCAGTGACGAGGAGGGGGCGACAGCCTGCAGGAGTGCCGCAGAACGCCGGGGGAGGTAAGTACTAGAGATGAGCGAACGTACTCGTCCGAGCTTGATACTCGTTCGAGTATTAGCGTGTTCGAGATGCTCGTTACTAGAGGCGAGCACCACGCGATGTTCGAGTTACTTTCACTTTCATCTCTGAGACGTTAGTGCGCTTTTGTGGCCAATAGAAAGACAGGGAAGGCATTACAACTTCCCCCTGCGACGTTCAAGCCCTATACCACCCCCCTGCAGTGAGTGGCTGGCGAGATCAGGTGTCACCCGAGTATATAAATCGGCCCCTCCCGCGGCTCGCCACAGATGCATTCTGACATAGCTCAGGGACAGTGCTGCTGGTGCCGGAGCTGCTATAGGGAGAGCGTTAGGAGTATTTTAGGCTTCAAGAACCCCAACGGTCCTTCTTAGGGCCACATCTAACCGTGTGCAGTAGTGTGGAGGCTGCTTTTTGCAGTGTTGCACTTTTTTTTTTTTGTATATCGGCCGTGCAGAGCATTGCGCCCTGCAGTAATTATACATACTCCAGGGCCAGTAGTGGTGAGGCAGGGACAGAAGACATATATTTATTGAATATAGGCAGTGGGCCTTTCGAAAAACATTTGGGAAAAAAAATCTATTTGGGCTTCCTGTGACTGTCCTCAGTGTACTGGGTCTGTGCTGGGTGTAGTTGTCCTCCTAATTCATACGCAGCCAGCTAAGTGTTACAGCAGGCTTGCGCAAAATTATTTCCTGGCTCTGCTGTGCGTTCGGTAAGCGAAGTCAGCCTCCAACCACAGGCCAATAAGCGGCACATTTAATTACAGCGTTCTGTTTCTGCACTACTGGTAATACAGCATGCTGAGGGGTAGGGGTAGGCCTAGAGGACGTGGACGCGGGCGAGGACGTGGAGGCCCAAGTCAGGGTGTGGGCACAGGCCGAGCCAGTGCGGTGGCCAGGGGTAGAGGCAGGGCCAGACCGAATAATCCACCAACTGTTTCCCAAAGCGCCCCCTCGCGCCATGCCACCCTGCAGAGGTCAAGGTGCTCTACGGTGTGGCAGTTTTTCACAGAGACGCCTGACGACCGACGAACAGTGGTGTGCAACCTTTGTCGCGCCAAGATCAGCTGGGGAGGCACCACCACCAGCATGCGCATGCATATGATGGCCAAGCACCCCACAAGGTGGGACGAAGGCCATTCACCGCCTCCGGTTTGCACCACTGCCTCTCCCCCTGTGCCCCAACCTGCCACTGAGATCCAACCCCCCTCTGATGACACAGGCAGTACCGTCTCCTGGCCTGCACCCACACCCTCATCTCCGCTGTCCTCGGCCCCATCCAGCAATGTCTCTCAGCGCAGCGTCCAGACGTCGCTAGCGCCACTGTTTGAGCGCAAGCGCAACTACGCCGCCACGCACCCGCACGCTCAAGCGTTAAACGTGCACATTGCCAAATTGATCAGCCTGGAGATGCTGCCGTATAGGCTTGTGGAAACGGAGGCTTTCAAAAGCATGATGGCGGCGGCGGCCCCGCGCTACTCGGTTCCCAGTTGCCACTACTTTTCCCGATGTGCCGTCCCAGGCCTGCACGACCACGTCTCCCGCAACATTGTACGCGCCCTCACCAACGCGGTTACTGCCAAGGTCCACTTAACAACAGACACGTGGACAAGCACAGGCGGGCAGGGCCACTATATCTCCCTGACGGCACATTGGGTGAATTTAGTGGAGGCTGGGACAGAGTCAGAGCCTGGGACCGCTCACGTCCTACCCACCCCCAGAATTGCGTGCCCCAGCTCGGTGCTGATATCTGCGGCGGTGTATGCTTCCTCCACTAAACCACCCTCCTCCTCCTCCTACGCAACCTCTGTCTCGCAATCAAGACATGTCAGCAGCAGCACGTCGCCAGCTGTCGGTGTCGCGCGGCGTGGCAGCACATCGGTGGGCAAGCGTCAGCAGGCCGTGCTGAAACTACTCAGCTTAGGAGAGAAGAGGCACACGGCCCACGAACTGCTGCAGGCTGAAGCCCACCTGCATTTAATCGGACGTTACCTCAGCTGTGATGGGCACTGCAATGGGATACATTTATGTACCGCCGGTGGGTTCCAGGGAGCCACCCATGCTGTGGGTCCACACGGAATTCCCATTGCGGAGTTGTACCTGCCTGTGACTATTTATAAAAAAACGCGGTCTGACTGGGGCATGCAGACACCTTGACAGAATGAATAGTGTGTGGCACATAGGTTCCCCATTGCTATGCCCACGTGTGCAGCTCCTGATGGCGGTGGCACAGGATTATATTTCTCATTGATTCTGTACAGCATTGTGGGCTATCGCCCCGCCCCTTTTAAAGAGGGTCGCTGCCTAGCCGTGCCAACCCTCTGCAGTGTGTGCCTGTGGTTCCTCCTCATGGCAGACACACTTATAAATAGACATGAGTGTGGCGTGGCATGAGGGCAGCTGAAGGCTGCGCAGGGACACTTTGGTGTGCGCTGTGGACACTGCGTCGTGCGGGGGCGGGGGGGGGGGGGGGGGGTTGGGCAGCATGTAACCCAGGAGAAGTGGCAGCGGAGTGTCATGCAGGCAGTGATTGTGCTTTGTTAGAGGTAGTGTGGTGCTTAGCTAAGGTATGCCATGCTAATGAGGGCTTTTCAGAAGTAAAAGTTGTTGGGGGGGGGGCCACTCTTGCCGCTATTGTGGCTTAATAGTGGGACCTGTGAACTTGAGATGCAGCCCACCATGTAGCCCCTCGCCTGCCCTATCCGTTGCTGTGTCGTTCCCATCACTTTCTTGAATTGCCCAGATTTTCACACATGAAAACCTTAGTGAGCATCGGCGATATACAAAAATGCTCGGGTCGCCCATTGACTTCAATGGGGTTCGTTACTCGAAACGAACCCTCGAGCATCACGGGAAGTTTGTCTCGAGTAACGAGCACCCGAGCATTTTGGTGCTCGCTCATCTCTAGTAAGTACTGCTTTTTTTTTTTTCTTACACCATATTCCCAGCATATAAGGCAACAGTTGGGGGGTCGTCTTATACGCCCAGTCGCCTTATACACTGAAATATACGGTAGGTCTCTCTGGTCCTCTTAGTCCTTGTGCTTTAACCCTTGCTTTTCTTTGCTGTAGTTTTATTAAGCCTTTTGTGTATCTCCGTGGTAGTTTCTTCCTTAGTTTTTGTACTCCTCCTTCCCCCCCCCCCCCCCGTAGTATCAGACTATCCCTAGACAGTATAGGAACTGTCACCCAGTTGTCCCCCTGGGTTTAGCCAGGGCGAGGCAAGTAGGTAGGTTCAGAGGTGTGGGTGGTTTTTAGGGACTCCCAGTCTTATATCCGTACCTGCCTAACAAACGGTCTGTAAGAATTGGATTAAATTCGGCACAACAGGGACATTACCAAGAACTGGACGTCCCTCAAAAATTGCTAAAAAGACCAGAAGAAAATTGGTTGGAGAGGATGCCAAGAGGCCTACAGGAACTTTAACCCTTTCCAAACCACTTTCCTGTCACCCACATCCTCCCTAGCTCTTATTTATTGTGGGTGGGAAAGCACATAAAACTATATATAGTGTGGCTACCTGGGGGTTACTCACTGTCTGGGACCGCCATCTTCTCCATTATGCACCACATGCATAAAGGCTCAGGACCACCAAATTATTTCAAATTCTGGTTTTCCCCTGTTTTATTTCATACGCAGCAAACACATACTGGAACATAACATGATTTCAGGGTTTCCAACTAGCAGGGTCTCCTCACTTTTCCCCACCTGGGGTGTCTAGAGTGCATCCTCCTCTGTTAGACACATGATGGGCCCTAGTCTGGTCTGTGTCAGACCTGAGTGTGGCAGAAACTGATACTTTTATCTTACTTCCTGTCACACCAACAGGTGTTCTCTCACATCTCTAGTATCTGAATGCCTGTCTACAGCCCCCTGCAGGCCATTCTGTGCACCGCCCTGCCACAATATATATATAGTTTTCTTATATATGTATATTACACTATGCAGGAGAGAGATCCATCATTGGAGCTTTTTTCTTTATATGTATGTTACAGTATGCAAAGAAAATCTGCATACTGTAATACACGGAAGAGAAACACGACATCGGAGTTCTCGTCTGTGTATGTATATTACATTATTCACAGGGAGCGTAACTATAGGGGATGCAAAGATGTGGTTGCACCCGGGCCCAGGAGCTTTAGGGGGCCATAAGACCTCTCTTCTCCATATAGGGAGCCAAGTGCTATGAGTTATAGGTGGGGGCCTGTTACAGATTTCACATTGGGGCTCAGAAGCTTCAAGTTACTCCTCTGACTATATATATATATATATATATATATATATATATATATATATATATATATATATATACAATAGAGAACTCTGAAATTGCAATTCTCTTCTGCATAAAAATATGTGTCGGGCCTTGTCCAACTGCGGAGCTACGCAGGGAAACTGGCAAGGTGCAACATTAGATTGGAAAGGGTTAAAGGAGCTGCAGGAGTTTTTTACAAGTAATGGGTGTATAGAGCATGTGACCATTATCTCCCATATTCTTCTTATGTCTGGGCTGTGGGGTTGAGTGGTAAGACGGAAGCCTTTTCTAAGTTATATTTTGCCAAAACCTTCATCAAGCCTGCCAAACATATGTGGGAGGACGTGTTATGGTCTGATAAGACCAGCTTGTACTTTTTGGCTATAATTCCAAAGGTACGTTTTGCACAAAGTCAATCACCAGAAGACCACCAACCCGCAGTGAAGATGGTGGGGGCAGCATTATGTGGGGCTGTTCTGCTGCTGAAACTGGGGCTTTAGTCAATGTGGAGGGAATCATGAGCAGTTCCAAATGTCAGTCCTTTTTGGCACAAAAGCTGCAGGCCTCTGCTAAAAAGTTGAAGATGAAGAGGAATTTCCCTCTTCAGTACAACAACAACCCAAAGCATATTGCAGCGTCCCATAGGAAGACCCCGGACACCTGACATACGTAGGGGGATGGGAGGGTAATGTGTTGGCTTGTCACGACAGCACTTACCAGGCTCCTTTTCCTGGAGGGATAACACGCAGCCAAGGCCAGAGTATCACTGCAGACCACAGGACACCCTAGGATAGGGAGATGCCCAACACACAGAATAACAGGGGTTGTAGTTGTCACATGTGACGCCACCATTCCTATACACTGGTATGACCCTCGGCGCAGAAGAAATGTAGCTACAGTCAGTTTTTCAGTACCACGGGTCTCCAGGAACGGTTCAAGCCTGGCAATAAATTTTACTTGAAAACTTGAACAGATTATACAAGGCAGATCAGTTAAAGGAGATGTCTCGAGGAAGCAGTTAATTTTTTTTTTTGCCCAGTCCCCCCCATTAAACACACATTACTAAGCCCCCCTGTAAATGACATTTCTAGCTGGTTCGTACTTACCGTTCCAGCGTTTCAGCAAGTTATAAAAGTTTCCTCAAGATGGCCGCCGGCTCTTTCCCCGTCGCTCGCTGCAGCCCGACGTGCGCGCTCCCGAGACGCCGCCAGCTGTGTCTCCATGGCAACCGGACGCATCGCAGCTGCCGACCAGACGCCCCGCAGCCGCCGACCAGACAGCAGGTAACCGGCGCTAGCCCCCGGCTCCCCAGCGCTAGTTCCCCCGGCGCAGCGACAGCCCCCCCGGCCTAGCGCTAGCCCCCCCCGGCCTAGCGCTAGCTCCCCCGGCCTAGCGCTAGCTCCCCCGGCCTAGCGGCAGCCCCCCCGGCCTAGCGACAGCCCCCCCCATCGCAGCGACAGCCCCCCCGGCGCAGCGGCAGCCCCCCCCCCGGCCTAGCGACAGCCCCCCCGGCCTAGCGCTAGCTCCCCCGGCCTAGCGCTAGCTCCCCCGGCCTAGCGGCAGCCCCCCCGGCCTAGCGGCAGCCCCCCCGGCCTAGCGACAGCCCCCCCCATCGCAGCGACAGCCCCCCCGGCCTAGCGACAGCCCCCCCGGCCTAGCGCTAGCTCCCCCGGCCTAGCGCTAGCTCCCCCGGCCTAGCGACAGCCCCCCCGGCCTAGCGACAGCCCCCCCCATCGCAGCGACAGCCCCCCCGGCCTAGCGCTAGCTCCCCCGGCCTAGCGGCAGCCCCCCCGGCCTAGCGACAGCCCCCCCGGCGCAGCCCGGCGCAGCGGCAGCCCCCCCGGCGCAGCGGCGGCAGCCCCCCCCGGCGCAGCGGCGGCAGCCCCCCCCGACCCATCACTTACCTGGGAGGCTTCTCGGGGCTGCTGGGCTGGGCTGGGCTGGGCTGGTCTTCTCCGCTGGGCAGCTCCAGTTTCTGCACCTTCCTCTAACAGAGGATGGTGCAGAATGGCCGCTTCAGCGCGCTCCCGAGCAGTGACAGCTCGTCTGCGCATGCGCAGAAGAGCTGTAGCGGGGAGCACACTGAAGCGGCTCGTGCTGAATGGAGAAGACCGGACTGCGCAAGCGCGTCTAAAAAAGCAAGCTGCCAGCGAATTTAGACGGAACCATGGAGACGAGGACGCTAGCAACGGAGCAGGTAAGTGGAATAACTTCTGTATGGCTCATATTTAATGCACGATGTACATTACAAAGTGCATTAATATGGCCATACGGAAGTGTATACCCCCACTTGGTTTCGCGAGACCACCCCTTTAAAGACTTTACAGTGCAGGCAAATGACTTCACAACGTAGTACCCCCCCCCACCCCCCCCACAGCT
Organism: Eleutherodactylus coqui; assembly: GCF_035609145.1. NCBI lineage: Eukaryota > Metazoa > Chordata > Amphibia > Anura > Eleutherodactylidae > Eleutherodactylus > Eleutherodactylus coqui. Next base: position 275,985,751 of record NC_089841.1, read on the forward strand.
CTCATAGGCTCAAAGACGCACATGTATGACCAAAGACTATTTTCTTGCAGTACCTCCACCCCGAATTGAAGGGATGTGGGTGTGACAATTAAAGGGTGTACCTCTATGTGGTGATCCTGGCTCTGGATGGCCGTGTAGGAAACTGAGACAATGAGATAGTATCTCTGCTCTGGCCTTGAGAAGAAGTAGTTGCTTATAAATGCTTGGGGGCTCACTCCACTCACATCCAGAAGACAAACAGTATGGGAAATCTCTCCTCCACTTCCATCTTTACCACAAGGAGGCTGAGGGTGCCTCCATGTGGCTCTGTGTTAGGTGGAACTCAGGTGGCAGACAAAATGAAAGACCCATTCCCGCTCTCAAGCACACACATTTATACCCTCTCTTATACCCCGTGATATGACAGACTTGATATATTTACATGCAGACTTTGATTTTATTAAACATTTAACCCTTCTGGCGCTGCAGCTATGCAACACACACACACTGGAAATAGCAAGACGGCTTTGAACAGTGCATCATGTGAAGGGTTAATTCTGGTTTCCAGGATTGTCAATGCTTAAATAGACAAATAAGTTGTATTTCACATAATAATTATGCTTTGTATGCTTTGTAATCTGCATCTTCTCCTGGGAAGACTTTCAAGGTTATGTTCCCATGATAAGTTTAATCGCCACCTGTGGATGTACGTCTTTGTAACTTGCTGAAGGACACATTAATAACGAGTTGTTCTTCTTCTCATGTATTACATATGCTGAGATGTTACTTATCATATCCTGCTTATCATATCCTACGTAAACAAGCTTCTATATAATCTCTGCTGCTTCGCTAAATAAGCTAGGCTTTTCTTTGGTTAACACATACGGTGTGGTGTCCATTGAATTCCTCGCATGTCCAAATGATTGGGAAGCAGACAGCATCAGCTGAACGGTCTGTTTAAAGACCCCTAGCAATCAACATAGGATGACATTTATGGAGGGGAACACGATGGTGTTCTGGGTCACTACAATATTAAGATCTCCTCGCAATCTGACAGATTTGGAGTGCTTTTGCAGGAAAGAGTGGGCAAAGATTGCCAGGCCAAGATGTGCCATGCTGATAGGCACCTACCCAAAACGACTGATTACTGTCATAGTGTCAAAGGGTGAATCAACGAAGTATTAGTTTTAGACTGTAGTCAGACGAGCGTTTTTTTTTGTGCGCCTATGTGCACAAAAAAAAAAAATCGTGCCTGTTAGAACCATTGGTTTCCTATGAAGTGTTCACATGTCCGTATTTTAGAGGTGCAAAATATTCGCACCTGCAAAAGAAAGGAGATGCGTGCCGGTAAGGTCCATGATGCTCATAAAGACATCATGTGATGTTTATTAATGGGGAGTCCCCTCATCACTGAACACTGTAACAGCACTTTCACAGTGTTCAGTGATGAGGGTCTGCAGCGGGGCCAAAAGAATCCCCTGTCACAGCTGCCTCAAAGTCCCTTAATAGGGGACGCAACCCAGGAGGAATGGCTGCTCAGGTCTTGACATTATCCCAATGGATGATGATCCATAGCATGGGGAAAAACTCCACTCACGACTGAGAAGTTTCCCGGTCTGAAGGACTCATGGAAATGGCTGTCTCTTCCCACGTAGTGGGACCTGGGGGAGATCTCTTCCAGGCAGGCTTCAGGCCTCTGCGCCAAATAGACTCCCATCTGGAAGTGCGGCCGATTGCAGCTATTGGCCACGGGTGTCAGCAATAAACAGCTGACACCCGCACTGTATGGATGGAGATAGCGGTGCTATCTCCATCCATACACATCCTGCAATGGCCGGACGTTAAAAGACTATTGGGCCGTCACTAAGGAGTTAAGACACGGCCTCTGGAAACGGACGACCGTTTTACTAAACATTAGTAACAAATACAGTTCAGCAGTTTCCTGGATAGGCCATGTGACGGGGAGAACTCATGAGACGTCAGGAGAAACCACAGTCACAGTTCTCTGTAGGTCCTGGCCCGCCACCACACTCTCTTCTTCCTCCTAATCTCTACCAGTCCACACTCATGGCCAGGTTCACGCTGCCGAATTCTTGGGGGGTTATAGTCCCCGACAGTCGTTAGGCCATTCTCTCTGCCTCTTCCATTCTGCACCACACAGGTTGAAGGTTTCTGTGTGGACCTACTGAAGACCTCTCTGCTGTAGGCCCACAACAGAACGCTTTCAACCCAGAGCTCTCTCAGACAACAACCCTTGCAGACGCCTTGCAAACACATATGTCTCACAAGGTCACATGACAAACAAAGGATACATTTCCCAGACAGTCAGCGCACATACCAGACAGTTAACTCTTTCAGTGCCGCAGCTAGGTAATACCCACCATTCTTGCAACACTGAAGACACTGACAAGACTAATACATGCATACAGTTATGGAGGGGCCCTGTTGCACTGGGCCACTACATTGGCGTTTCTTGTGATATGATGTTCTTCCTCTCCACAAAGCTAGAAGTGTATTATCTCAGTTGGTAGAGCTGCTGCTTTCTAGTGCTGGGGTTGCACGTTCTAGACTTATCAGGGGCAACTTGATGTTGCAGCTTTAACTGTGCCCAAGGACAAAGTCTCTCTGGCTTTTTTTCCATTCCTAAGCGTTTCATGTGGAATGATGTTCTTCCCCTCTACAAGGGAAAAAGCAAACATTGTGGTGTCTTAGTTGGTACTTTGTGGTGCAGGCGTTGCAAGTTCAAGACTGAAGAAGGGCAACCTGATGTTGCAGCTTTAACTGGGACCAAATGTAACCTCTGTCTATCTTTTTTCCCATTCCTAAGTGTTTTTTTTGTGGTAAGATGTTCTTTCTCTCCCCAATGAACAATCCAAAAAGTGTGGTAGCTCTATTGGTAGGGCTGCTGCCTTGCAGTTATGGGTTAAAGGCGAACCAAGTGTCAAATAAAAGTGTAAAAATAGATTCCATGAAGTTTCCTTAGGCCCCTCCCCCTTTCCCAATTTCCCTGTAAAAAATGTAGACAATTTAAAAATCCAAATATTTGGTATTGTTGAATATATAACAGTCTAAAGTATTAAAACCTCGCAGTATGTATCCGGCAGGGTGAAGGCCAGAAAAAGGATGGAATGTAAGAATTGCCGATGTTTTTGTTATTTCAGCTCCCAAAAATAAATGTCATAAAAATGATTAAAAATGTTTCCCAAAATGGTCCTAATAAAACTACAACAGAAAAATAAGAGTTGTAGCTCTCAGAATGTGACCGGGGGGGGGGGGGGGGCAGGTTTTAGTGACCTTTTAAACTATACAGATTTGGTAACATGGTAATTGTATTAAGCCAGAGGACTAAGGGCTGCGAACCACGGACGGATCTGCGAGGCGGAGTGCAGAGTGGAAACAGATTGCAATTTTCCGCTCACGGAGAAGAAGTCGCGGCATGCTGTGATTTTGTGCGGGCTATGCACAGATAATGCAAGCCGTCCGTCCCGCAGCCATTCTGCAATCATCATTGCAGAATTGCCGTAGGAGCAGCGTCATCGCCATAGTGACGGCGCAGCGTCCTCTGTACTGTGCATGCCTGCCGGAGTGCAGGCCGGCACATTCGCGGTACGGAGAAGAAGCATGGGATTCCGCATGCTGGGTCTGACCCGCCCATGGACAGGCGGCATTAGTTTGCATATCATCTTTACTGCACTGTGAATCTTGTAAAATGAAATCCACCCACAAATCCACCCCTTCCCACCACACGATGTAAGGTTATGCCACTGCAACAGCGGGGGTGCATCAGGACTGCAACCCCCAACTGTTAACCCCTTACACGCTATGATCTATGTAGATCACAGCATGTAAAGGACCCCCTTAATGTAATTGCAGAGGGCCGAACGGCTGCCAAGGCAACAGGATGTCAGATGCAGGCATCCTCTATTACTATTGCCTATGATCGCTATAACCAACGATAAGGCATTGCAGGACAGAAGTTCTGCAATGCCTTACTATAGCGAACATAGCTGCTATGGAGCAGGTCCCCTTCAGGACCATAAACAGTGTAAAAAAAAAACAAAAATAAATACTGTAAAAAAAACACAATATTTAACCCCTTAACGACCGCCCCATCGGGAAACTACGTCCTGCTGTTGCAGGACGTGTATGGAGGGAGGTGGCGCCGCTATCCCCCTCCATACAGCGCGGGCATCAGCTGTTTATTACAGCTGACACCCGCGGGCAATAGCTGCGCTCGGCCGTTCGGCCGATCGCGGCTATTAACCCTTTAAATGCCGCTGTCAATTCTGACAGCGGCATTTAAATCCCCCGAACGCTGTTCGGGGGTCCCGCACGGCCCCCCCCGCGGTGAGATCGGGGGAGCCGTGCAGGTGTCACGGCAGCCGGGGGCCTAATGAATGGCTGCCTGTAAAAAAGCAGTATGATGTAATGCTACAGCATTACGTCATACTGCAGGAGCGATCAAAGCATCGCATGTTAAAGTCCCCCAGGGGGACTTCAAAGTAAAGTAAAAAAAAAGATCAATAAAGTTTTTTTAATTGTTAAAAAAAAAAAGTTATAAAAGTTTAAATCACGCCCCTTTTGCAATATCCATTATTAAAAAATCAAAATCATAAAATAAAAATATGTATTTGATATCGCCGCATCCGTAAAAGTCCGATCTATCAAAGTAGCACATTATTTTTCCTGCACGGTGAACGTCGTGTGAAAAAAAAAATAAAGAACGGCAGAAATACACTTTTTTAGTTACCCTGTCTCCCAGATAAAACGCAATAAAAAGTGATCAAAAAGTTGTATGTATTCCAAATTGATACTATCGGAAACTTCAGGACATCCCGCAAAAAATGAGCCCTTGCTCAACTATGTCGACGAAAAAATAAAAAAGGTATTGCGCGCACAAAATGACCACAGAAAATAATTGAAAAAAATTAAATATCTTAAAAAAAAAATAAAAGTACTACAGCAAAAAAAATACTATACAAGTTTGGTATCGTAGCAATCATACCGACCCATAGAATAAAAATATCAGGTCGTTTTTGTTGCAATTTGTGTGCTGTAGAAACAGGACGCACCAAAAGATGGTGGAATGTCGTTTTTTTTTTCCATTTCTCTCCGCTAAGAATTTTTTTAAAGTTCTTCAGTACATTATATGGTACAATAAATAGTGCCATTGAAAAATACAACTCGTCCCGCAAAAAAAAAGCCCACATAAAGCGACATCGATGGATAAATAAAGGAGCTACGATTTTTTTAAAGGGAGTAGGAAAAAAAAAATGGAAAAAAGCAAAAAAGCTCCATCACTAAGGGGTTAAAAAATAAGAAAAACCCTTTTTTGCTCATTTTCCCCTATTTGTATGAAAAAAAATTAAAAATGTAAGAAAACTCCACATGTGTGGTATGATTGTGTCCGTCATATGACCAGTACTATAATTTGATCTCACTAATTATCCCGCACAGCTAAAACCTTATGCTTATTTTATTCATTTCATTTAAAAAAGCACAACAAAAGCGATCAAAAAAGCCAGATGTACCCCAAAATAGTACAAATAAAAACTACAGGTTGTGACGCAAAAAAAGCCCCCACAGAGCTCCGCCTATGGAAAAATAAAAAAGTTATGTGACTTTGAATGCAACGATGCAAAAATAATTATAATTTACAAAAAAAGGGTTTTTATTCTGCAAAATCATGTGATCGACGCCGTAAAAAAATATTACAAAACAATAACAGAACTGATGTGTTTTCTCTCTGCTCTCAAAAAAAAAAAGTTTTACAATACATTATATGCACCCAAAAATGGTACCAATAGAAACTAGAGTTCATTATACAAAAAAAAAAAAGCCCTTGTACGGCCGCGGCGACGGAAAAATAAAAACGTTATGGTTCTTGAAAAGTGGAAATGAAATTCCGCAAAAAATCGTTGCGTCCTTGAAGGTGCTGTCCGGCCGTGACAAATACATCTATGCACTTTGTAATATACTTTGTGCTTTTGTAGTGGCCCAGTCAGTACTACAGAATACTCACTGGCACACCTGTCCTGTCTCACCTGTCTATGTGCCGTCCATGGACATAGAAGGTGCCGTCTGTAGGAGAGACCCTGTTTCTCCCCATCTCTCCACTAAGCCTAGCTGGTGTCCTATTGGCTGATAGTCAGCTTCAATCTCACTGGTGCAGAGTCCAAGGGTGGGAAAGCCACAACACAAGTCCCTATGCAAGAGTGGGAGGCATCCAGAAAGTGCGGGAAAGGAACAGAGGAGATAAAAGGAGACAGTCAGCAGTTAAGCTCGTTGGGCTGTGATCACGCATCTGTTTCTTTGCGCATGCGCAGTAGAACTCGTCAGGGTCAATAGTACTGCTGGGGCAATTATTGAGGGTCACTAGTAGAGATGAGTGAACGTACTCGTCCGAGCTTGATGCTCGGGCGAATATTACGGTGTTCAGGATGCTCGTTACTCGTAACGAGCACCACGCGATGTTCCGGTTACTTTCAGTTTCCTCTCTGAGACGTTAGCGCGCTTTTCTGGCCAATTAAAAGACAGGGAAGGCATTACAACTTCCCCCTGTGATGTTCCAGCCCTATACCACCCCCCTGCTGTGAGTGGCTGGGGAGATCTGATGTCACCCGAGTATAAAAATCGGCCCCTCCCGCGGCTCGCCACAGATGCATTCTGACAGAGATCAGGGAAAGTGCTGCTGATGCTGGAGCTGCTATAGGGAGAGCGTTAGGAGTTAGTGTAGGCTTCAAGAACCCCAACGGTCCTTCTCAGGGCCACATCTATCCTCGTGCAGTACTGTGCAGGCTGCTGTTAGCAGTGTTGCCCATTTTTTTTTTTTCAAAATCGGCTGTGCAGAGCATTGCGCCCTGCAGTAATAGTCCAGGGACAGAAGTGGTGGTTAGGCAGGGAGAGTGTTAGGAGTGAGTGTAGGCTTCAAGAACCCCAACGGTCCTTCTTAGGGCCACATTTAACCATGTGCAGTACTGTGCAGGCTGCTGTTAGCAGTGTTGCATTTTTTTTTTTTTTTTTTTTAAATCGGCTGTGCAGAGCATTGCGCCCTGCAGTAATACTACAGGGACAGAATTGTGTAGGCAGGGCCAGAAGACATATATTATTGATTGAATATACGCAGTGGGCCTTTTCTTTAACAAAAAAAGGGAAACATTCTATTTGGCCTGCCTCTGACAGTCCTCAGCGTTCTGGGTATGTGTGTGGTGGGTGCAGAACGTAAACAAAAATCATACACAGCCAGCTACGTTTAACAGCAGGCTTGCGCCAATTTATTTCCTGCCTGGGAAATCAAATCACTGGTAATACAGCATGCTGAGGGGTAGGGGTAGGCCTAGAGGACGTGGACGCGGCCGAGGACGCGGAGGGCCAAGTGAGGGTGTGGGCACAGGCCGAACTCCTGATCCAGGTGTGTCGCAGCCGACTGCTGCGCGATTAGGAGAGAGGCACGTTTCTGGCGTCCCCACATTCATAGCACATTTAGTGGGTCCACGCGGGAGACCTTTATTAGAAAATGAGCAGTGTGAGCAGGTCCTGTCGTGGATGGCAGAAAGTGCATCCAGCAATCTATCGTCCACCTACAGTTCTGCGTCGTCCACTGCTGCAAATCCGAATCCTCTGTCTGCTGCTCCTCCTTCCTCCCAGCCTCCTCACTCCACTACAATGACACATGCTCAGGAGTCGGCAGACTCCCAGGAACTGTTCTCGGGCCCCTGCTCAGATTGGGCAGCAGTGGTTCCTCTCCCACCAGAGGAGTTTATCGTCACTGATGCCCAACCATTGGAAAGTTCCCGGGGTCCAGGGGAAGAGGCTGGGGACTTCCGGCAACTGTCTCAAGACCTTTCAGTGGGTGAGGAGGACGATGACGATGAGACACAGTTGTCTATCGGTGAGGTAGTAGTAAGGGCAGTAAGTCCGAGGGAGGAGCGCACAGAGGATTCGGAGGAAGAGCAGCAGGACGATAAGGTGACTGAACCCACCTGGTTTGCAACGCCTACTCAGGACAGGTCTTCAGAGGGGGAGGCAAGGGCAGCAGCAGGGCAGGTTGCAAGAGGCAGTGCGGTGGCCAGGGGTAGAGGCAGGGCTAGACCGAATAATCCACCAACTGTTTCCCAAAGCGCCCCCTCGCGCCATGCCACCCTGCAGAGGCCAAGGTGCTCTAAGGTCTGGCAGTTTTTCACAGAGACGCCTGACGACCGACGAACAGTGGTGTGCAACCTTTGTCGCGCCAAGATCAGCCGGGGAGCCACCACCAACAGCCTCACCACCACCAGCATGCGCAGACATATGATGGCCAAGCACCCCACAAGGTGGGACGAAGGCCGTTCACCGCCTCCGGTTTGCACCGCTGCCTCTCCCCCTGTGCCCCAACCTGCCACTGAGATCCAACCCCGCTCTGAGGACACAGGCACTACCGTCTCCTGGCCTGCACCCACACCCTCACCTCCGCTGTCCTCGGCCCAATCCAGCAATGTCTCGCACCGCACCGTCCAGCCGTCGCTAGCGCAAGTGTTTGAGCGCAAGCGCAAGTACGACGCCACGCACCCGCACGCTCAAGCGTTAACTGTCCACATAGCCAAATTTATCAGCCTTGAGATGCTGCCGTATAGGCTTGTGGAAACGGAGTCCTTCAAAAGTATGATGGCGGCGGCGGCCCCGCGCTACTCAGTTCTCAGTCGCCACTACTTTTCCCGATGTGCCGTACCAGCCCTGCACGACCACATCTCCCGCAACATTGTACGCGCCCTCACCAACGCGGTTACTGCCAAGGTCCACTTAACAACGGACACGTGGACAAGCACAGGCGGGCAGGGCCACTACATCTCCCTGACGGCACATTGGGTGAATTTAGTGGAGGCTGGGACAGAGTCAGAGCCTGGGACCGCTCACGTCCTACCCACCCCCAGAATTGCGGGCCCCAGCTCGGTGGTGGTATCTGCGGCAGTGTATGCTTCCTCCACTAAACCACCCTCCTCCTCCTCCTCCAACGCAACCTCTGTCTCGCAATCAAGATGTGTCAGCAGCAGCACGTCGCCAGCAGTCGGTGTCACGCGGCGTGGCAGCACAGCGGTGGCCAAGCGTCAGCAGGCCGTGCTGAAACTACTCAGCTTAGGAGATAAGAGGCACACGGCCCACGAACTGCTGCAGGGTCTGACAGAGCAGACCGACCGCTGGCTTGCGCCGCTGAGCCTCCAACCAGGCATGGTCGTGTGTGACAACGGCCGTAACCTGGTGGCGGCTCTGCAGCTCGGCAGCCTCACGCACGTGCCATGCCTGGCCCACGTCTTTAATTTGGTGGTTCAGCGCTTTCTGAAAAGCTACCCACGCTTGTCAGACCTGCTTGGAAAGGTGCGCCGGCTCTGCGCACATTTCCGCAACTCCCACACGGACGCTGCCACCCTGCGGACCCTGCAACATCGGTTTAATCTGCCAGTGCACCGACTGCTGTGCGACGTGCCCACACGGTGGAACTCTACGCTCCACATGTTGGCCAGGCTCTATGAGCAGCGTAGAGCTATAGTGGAATACCAACTCCAACATGGGCGGCGCAGTGGGAGTCAGCCTCCTCAATTATTTTCAGAAGAGTGGGCCTGGTTGGCAGACATCTGCCAGGTCCTTCGAAACTATGAGCAGTCTACCCAGGTGGTGAGCGGCGATGCTGCAATCATTAGCGTCACCATTCCTCTGCTATGCATCTTGAGAAGTTCCCTGCAAAGCATAAAGGCAGACGCTTTGCGCTCGGAAACAGAGCCGGGGGAAGACAGTATGTCGCTGGATAGTCAGAGCACCCTCCTGTCTATATCTCAGCGCGTTCAGGAGGAGGAGCATGAGGAGGATGAGAAGGGGGAAGAGACAGCTTGGCCCACTGCTGACGGTACCCATGCTGCTTGCCTGTCATCCCTTCAGCGTGTATGGCCTGAGGAGGAGGAGGAGGAGGAGGATCCTGAAAGTGATCTTCCTAGTGAGGACAGCCATGTGTTGCGTACAGGTACCCTGGCACACATGGCTGACTTCATGTTAGGATGCCTTTCTCGTGACCCTCGCGTTGCACGCATTCTGGCCACTACGGATTACTGGGTGTACACACTGCTCGACCCACGGTATAAGGAGAACCTTTCCACTCTCATTCCCGAAGAGGAAAGGGGTTCGAGAGTGTTGCTATACCACAGGACCCTGGCGGACAAGCTGATGGTAAAATTCCCATCCGACAGCGCTAGTGGCAGAAGGCGCAGTTCCGAGGGCCAGGTAGCAGGGGAGGTGCGGAGATCGAGCAGCATGTACATCCCAGGCAATACAACAGTCTTTAAGGGCCTGGCCAGCTTTATGGCTCCCCAGCAAGACTGTGTCACCGCTCCCCAGTCAAGGCTGAGTCGGCGGGAGCACTGCAAAAGGATGGTGAGGGAGTACGTAGCCGATCGCACGACCGTCCTCCGTGACGCCTCTGCCACCTACAACTACTGGGTGTCGAAGCTGGACACGTGGCCTGAACTCACGCTGTATGCCCTGGAGGTGCTTGCTTGTCCTGCGGCTAGCGTCTTGTCAGAGAGGGTGTTTAGTGCGGCTGGGGGAATCATCACAGATAAGCGTACCCGCCTGTCAACCGACAGTGCCGACAGGCTTACACTCATCAAGATGAACAAAGCCTGGATTTCCCCAGACTTCTCTTCTCCACCAGCGGACAGCAGCGATACCTAAGCAATACGTAGGCTGCACCCGCGGATGGAAGCATCGTTCTCTATCACCATCAAAAACGGGGACCTTTTAGCTTCATCAATCTGTGTATAATACTCCTCCTCCTCCTCCTGCTCCTCCTCCTGAAACCTCACGTAATCACGCCGAACGGGCAATTTTTCTTAGGGCCACAAGGCTCAGTCATATAATTTTTCTAAACAATTTTTATATGTTTCAATGCTCATTAAAGCGTTGAAACTTTAACTTGAACCAATTTTTCGTTAAACTGGGCTGCCTCCAGGCCTAGTTACCACTTAAGCCACATTAACCAAAGCGATTAATGGGTTTCATCTGCCCTCTTGGCTGGCCGTGGCCAATTTTTCTGATGTACATTAGTAATGTTGATACAGCAATTTTTGTGGGCCCTCGCCTACAGTGTAATCAAATGAATTTTTAGCCCACCTGCATTACAGCTGACGTTACCTCAGCTGTGTTGGGCAATGCAATGGGATATTTCTATGTACCGCCGGTGGCTTCCTGGCACCCACCCATGCTGTGGGTCCACAGGGAGTTGTAAATGCATCTGTTTCTACTTCTAAAGAACCCCAGTCAGACTGGGGTATGCAGTGTGGGCCGAAGCCCACCTGCATTAATCACGACATTACTACCTCAGCTGTGTTGGGCAATGCAATGGGATATTTCTGTGTACCGCCGGTGGGTTCCAGGGAGCCACCCATGCTGTCGGTCCACAGGGACTTCACAATAGGGAGTTGTACCTGCCTGTGTCTATGAATTAAAAACCGCGGTCTGACTGGGGCATGCAGACACCTTGACAGAATGAATAGTGTGTGGCACATGGGTTCCCCATTGCTATGCCCACGTGTGCAGCTCCTGATGGCGGTGGCACAGGATTCTATTTCTCATTGCTTTTGTACAGCATTGTGGGCTATCGCCCCACCCCTTTTACAGAGGGTCGCTGCCTAGCCGTGCCAACCCTCTGCAGTGTGTGCCTGCGGTTCCTCGTCATGGCAGACGCACTTATAAATAGACATGAGGGTGGTGAGGCATTAGGGCAGCTGAAGGCTGCGCAGGGACACTTTTGTGTGCGCTGTGGACACTGGGTCGTGCGGGGGGGTTGGTCAGCATGTAACCCAGGAGAAGTGGCAGCGGAGTGTCATGCAGGCAGTGATTGTACTTTGTTGGAGGTAGTGTGGTGCTTAGCTAAGGTATGCATTGCTAATGAGGGCTTTTCAGAAGTAAAAGTTGTTGGGAGGGGGGGCACTCTTGCCGGTATTGTGGCTTAATAGTGGGACCTGGGAACTTGAGATGCAGCCCAACATGTAGCTCCTCGCCTGCCCTATCCGTTGCTGTGTCGTTCCCATCACTTTCTTGAATTGCCTAGATTTTCACACATGAAAACCTTAGCGAGCATCGGCGAAATGCAAAAATGCTCGGGTCGCCCATTGACTTCAATGGGGTTCGTTACTCGAAACGAACCCTCGAGCATCGCGATAATTTCGTCCCGAGTAACGAGCACCCGAGCATTTTGGTGCTCGCTCATCTCTAGTCACTAGTACTGTGGGGGCAACTATTGGGGGTCAGTATTACAGCAGGGCAATTATTGGGGGTCACTATTACTGGTGGGGCAACTATTGGGGCTCACTATTACTGAGACGAGGGTCTGTAGCGCCGATCTAGAATGACCACGACCGAGAGCATTGTTCCATTCAGTATAGATGTCGGAGGAGGTACCGTTGCCTATCTGTTGCACCCACGAGCGCCGCGGATGACCAGGAGGCCTGGGTTGTCTCTTAGCAATTGCTGAGGTAAGAGCACCGTAGACCGGGACAGCTTCTGACAAGCGTGCAACATAACCAAAAAGTGTTTCTGTGATTGACTCAAGCCCCGTGAGCCTGGATCTCGTTGTATCTGATGAAGGCGAACCAAAGGAAACGGAGAATCTGGCGTTTGCATCGCATGTGAAAGGACACCAGATGCTCAGTGGTTCGCGACAGCATGGTCCAGGTCTCCGAGCCGTACAATAATATTGGCATTACGCAGGTCTGGAAGAATCAAATCTTAGTCCTGAGCGTTATGTTCTGCCTCTGCCAGAGTTTATCCAGGGACCTCATCCCCGAGGCTGCCAGCACTATTCTCCGCAGGATGTCCGGAAGCGCCCGCCCATCCGTGTGCTGAATGCTTCCGAGGTACACAAACTCACTGACAGCGACGACTATCTGTCAGTTTACGTCTAGGTCTGGAGGGATTGCGCTGGCTCCTAAATCAGGCTGGCAAATTATTAGGGGTCACTAGTACAGCTGGGGCAACTATTGGGGGTCATTATTACTGCTGGGGCAATTATTGAGGGTCATTATGTGTGCTCGGGCAACTATTGGTGGTCACTCTTACAGATGGGAAAATTGTTGGGGATCACTATCTCTGCTGGGGCAACTATTGGGAGTTACTATTAATGCTGGGGAATTATTGGGTGTCACTATTACTACTGGGGCAATTACTGGGGGGTCACTATTACTGCTGGGGCAATTATTAGGGTCACTAGTACTGCTGAGGCAATTATTGGGTGTCACTATTATAGAGGTATCTAAGCCGATGTGGCTCTACACATTGGACGTATCTAAGTCGGACCGGCTTAGATACCGGTAGCTGGAAGCCAGGAAATTTAAAATCTCCTGGGCAATCCGGGCTTCTGTGCATGCGCTGCGAATTTTCCCTTGGCATGCATGCGCAGAAGACAGCGGAGGGTCAATTCTAGAGCAGGACATCGCCAGGCATCGCAGAGGACCTGGGTGAGAAGTTTCAGACCCCCTCTTGGATGCGATCCGTGAGGGGAGACGAAACTATCTCTTCATCACTTTTTATTTACTTTAATGCGACCAGCGCCATCCATTGGATAGCGCCGATCACATTGCTGGTGGGTAGGGGGGGCGGCTTCCTGCAGCCCGGGATGACAGCTCCAGGTTGTTGGCTACCTCCGGTAACCAGCAGCATGTAGCTGTCACGCCCCGAGCCTGCAGGGCTTTAATCCTCAGAGGATGCATGTTTTTACGTCCCCTAGGATTAAAGCCCACTTAGCAGGACGTAAAAAGGCAATGGGGCCGTCACTAAGGGGTTAAAGGCCGTCCATCAGTCTGCCACTTTATACCCTGAAAACTCGCCAGGTATGGCGTTAAGCTGTACAAATTTTGTGAGAGCGCGACAGGGTGTCCATGAGATTATTTATGAGGGCAGAGACCGCCAACTGAATGCCCCTAACTGGCTGGCAAATATCGGCATAAATGGACAATCATGGGGGAGCTCGTGGGGCGATTTTTAAATAAAGGGAACCATGCGTATGCCACCAACTATTACCAGTCGCCCACTGCACAAAGCCTTACATGGCGCAGATACAGGGGCCTGCGGGACAGGGTGGGGTTCCCACAATCCCTGCTTGCCATAAAATGGCATGACAAGAAAGATGTCTACATGCTCTCCACCGTGCCCGCAGACCCCTGCCTTGCAGTAAGAGTTAGGGGGCTGCAACGCAGGACAGAAAACCCATCTGTGTCACGGATTACAATAAATGTATGGGGGGGCGTCAATCTGTGGGACCAGGCGCCGTATCTCATGAGCTGGGTATAAAAAGGTAGCGATCTACCTGATACATATAATGTGCATGTGGTTTATAAGTCATTTGGGGGACGCTGAGCTTCCTGCAGTGCCCGGAGCTGCTTGTAGAGCACCTTTTATCTGAGACCACCGCACCTCAGGATGCATTACAGTCCGAGGAGGTGCCAAGGCTTACAGAGCGACATTTTCTGCACCTCATCCCTAAAGCTGCAACCCCCCCTCAAAAAAAGTGTTGGTTTGTAACAAAGAAGGGAGGAGGGATACCCAATTCTATTGCACCATGTGTCCATCCCAACCAGACCTCTGTAATAGCCCCTGCCTTGAATCCTACCACACAGTCTTACATTATTACTTTTATCTAATATATAGGGAACGGCAAAAAGGAAGGGGGGGGGGAGATTCTTTTTAGGGAGTCACGGAGTGGAAACGCGTCCTGTGTAGACGTCTGACTGTTTTTATGTAGCACTTCATTCAATAGCGGCTTGTGGACACCGTCTCTGTGAAGCCAGCATGTTTCTGCATCTACTTACCTGTATGCCGCCGCTGGACGGAGCGGCTGAAGCAGTCTGAAAGAGATGTATAATCTTTCCAGAGGAGGCGACACCGAGGCAGCGGGTGAGCAAAAGCCTTTTAATACATATAGAGGAAAGCTCCGACAAGACAGTGGCATCCGGCTATGTCCAAGCCTCGTCTGTCATATATGTATCTATTCTGGACCAGAGGCTCCGGGGCCCCAATGTAAAACCTGTAACAGGGCCCCCAACTATAATGCTTTATTCATAGTACTGGGCTCCCTATATGGGGAACAGAGGCGTTATGGGCCCCCTAAAGCTCCTGGGCCCGGGGGCCACCGCATTTCCTGCATAGTTACACCCCTGTTCTTCACAAGATTTATGCAAGAAATGTCCTTTTGGTAGATATGTGGGTTGGACACAACGGCACACCTTTATTTACTATTTATATGGAAAAGCATTCCACAAAGTACTGTGTATTTTTTACAAAGTCAGTCACTGCTATGAAGAGGAGCCTTACATCCCAGACATACAGCAAACATACACAACTGCAGAGCAACCATAGGGGGCGCATCTAGGAGCCTTAGGGGCCCATAAGGCCTCTCTACTCCATTAGGGAGCCCAGTACTATGAGTAAAGCATTATAGTTGGGGGCCCGGTTAAAGGATTTGCACCCGGGCCCATGAGCCTTTAGATACGCCCCTGAACAGAACCTAAAGAGCCGCCCAGTGCATCAGTATACACTTCCCCCAATATACCCCATGGCCTGGGATGAGACAGGGAAGGTTTTGTATGGATAAGTTCAATAAAATTCAAAGCAAAACCATTTTTCATTCAACTATTTTATTGTTTAAAAATAGCAAACCATAAAAATGCATCTATTGTGCCGCAGCGAGCATGAAGAAGAGAGGGGTACAGCCAACACATGTATACTGTTAGGGTCAGAGCCCCCAAGTGAAGTGAGTCTGGTCTTCATGCAGATTGCTGGCTCCGCTCTGGTAGACGCGGCGGAGCTCTTCGCACTGACTCTCCAGCGCACTGAACGTTGGCCGCTCAGATGGTTGGAAGGACCAACAGGACAGCATCATCCTGTATACCTGCAGTAGAGAGATGGCACGTCTGTACAACCACTGGCACAACATCCACTGGACATCCCACAACTGGCAGGTCCTTGCGGATCACCAGAATGATGCTGCAAGGAGTTCTTCCAGTATTTTTCCAACTTTAATAAGGTTTTGGTCCTGAAAAATCAGGTGACTTTCTAAAGAGCTTTTATTAGAATTTTGCCTCTCTTTATAGTGGCCTAGCCCCTTCTTGCGGCTGCATATGGTTAGGAGGCCGCTCACCGACTGACCGAGCCAATATACTAATATTAGCTGTGCTCCACAGAAGGAGGGGGCGCAGGCTGAGCCGCGGCCGCACCTTGTAGGTCAGCTCTGCCCATTCTGCTTTCAATTAACTATTTGCTTCCTTCACTGGGCATCCAAATAGAAATCAACCAGGCAAAGTCGGCAATTCCCAGCACCAATTCAGAATTAAACGCTACGCCTCTAATCTGCTCTGTATCAATGGTGGCCTGGAACGCCAAAACAGCCGCTAACGATAGGCCTTACGGATGCAGCAAAGGTTAACTTCACGTTCACGCATTCTGATAAGTTAACTACAATGTATTACAATGCTGTAGATTGAAGTAGCATGATGTAATAGTCATGGTAACAATTGCTGCATCTGTATATATTGGCCCCCGTGGTGTTAGAGGTCATGTCCCAGAAGAAAACAGACTAAGGTCGGCATCACACCAGTGTACGCGCATTTGCATGTGCCTCAACGCAATTTATTTTGTGAACTGAATGAGGCTTTTTTGCACACATACCAGCATTTTTAACTGTACTTTTTCGACCCGCACGGCATGTCCAGTTGTGCCCGGCAAGCAAAGACGCACGGCTTGAGATGGCTAATTCGTCTCATGAGCTCCAGATGTGTTCTCCTTCTAGCAGATGCACATTTGCACCCCTTCCCCGTTGACTTCTATGTGGACCATTAGTGTGTAAATGGGGGCGCAAAATGCAAAAACGTGAACAAACTCATTGAAATCAACGGGTTCTATTCTCTGTGCATGCAAGTATGCCCGTGTGACGCCCGCTTAAAGGTAGAGCTTGAGTCGGGCAATGGAGTCAGAACCCCAAGGACGCGTTCACCCAAGCCCAAGGGATGTCCACGCAGCCGAGTCCTCCACACCTCTAAAAATCACGTAACAAGTGGATCATGGCGCGGATCCGTATGCTGTATTTGCCCCGACAATCAGCAAAATCCGCGTGTGGAATCCCGACGCAGAAACAACACGGAAAACTGCTTTAGTTTCTGCACCAGAATTCTGCCCCGGATTTCGTCCATTGACAAGACGTAAAGCCCCATGCAGATCCACGCCAAAAACTGCAGTGGAAAGCTACAGATTTTAGAGACGGAATTTATGGAGAAGATCCTCTGTGAATTCCATCGTTGGCACAAACCTAAGGGAATATCCCCCAGGCTGGAGAGGCTGCAGATGGTCCACAGTGCAAGCATTGGAGATGGAACTGTCACGCCCCATTCGCACGCTGCAGATTTTCCATGTGACTCGCCTCTTGGATGCAGATGTTGACGTGGAGTTTGGTGCAGGTTCGCATCAAAGTCCTCAGTGCATTTTCTGCGTAAAATATGTGCATGTAGCCTTAGACCGCCGCACACCACCGGATTTCTATTGAAGAATGCGGGATAATCGCCTGCGCAGACAATCCGCGCTACTCCGCACCCACTGAAGAAATAGTACATTTGCATGTCTGCTCATATCAGTGCACAGCGATAATGATTTCCGGGAGCAGATTTAAAATCGCAGCATGTTCTTTTTTTGTGCGGACTCCGAGCAGACGGTTTCCATTGAAGTCAATGGAAGCCGTCCGACCCGCGGCCCGTCCACAATTGATGTTTTTCTAGCGACGGCGCGGGAAAAATAAATATCTAAAAAAGAATCTGTACTCTGCATGACCAATGGCGAGCGTCCGCAATACAGAAAGCAGAGGTACGGGGGTCGCCGGCCAGGGTCAGAGCCGGATTCTGCTGCCTTACAGAGCTTTTTAACCCTTTGTGTCTTGTGCT
Organism: Eleutherodactylus coqui; assembly: GCF_035609145.1. Taxonomy (NCBI): domain Eukaryota; kingdom Metazoa; phylum Chordata; class Amphibia; order Anura; family Eleutherodactylidae; genus Eleutherodactylus; species Eleutherodactylus coqui. The sequence goes on from NC_089841.1 coordinate 276,003,678, forward strand.
TATTTTTTATCTCATTGTGGCGGTGTTTTTACTCATTCGGCCGGGGTGAGTTGTCTGCATCGCTCATGGATCAGAAGGAAGCGGTTGCTGCTCGTGGTTGATCTGTATTTGGATTCCCCGTGAAGCACAAGAGTTGCTTACTTCTAACGTTCGGGCCACGGACACGTCTTTGTATTCTTGGACTCAGCACCGCCCCCCGATTACACTCACCTTCACTGGGCAACTTGGTGGGGAACACAGCCTTTTCTCAGCTCGTAACACTTCCACAAGCCCACAAACCGTTTGCTGGGAATTGTGAGGTCCCATCATACGACGATATTCCTAGAAAAGGCAAGAAATTATTTACTAAAAGAGTGTTTTATACGAATTCTGCTTTTAAAGCATTCAACGTCTCAGGGACTTACAGCCGAAGGACTACATGTTCTTTCACAATATGTAAAGAGTTCATAGAGCAGGACCCCAAAGCTCCAGACGTCCGACTGCCGGGAGTAAACATTGTCTGCAAGTGATTCGGGGGCATGCCTGAAAGAGTGAAAGGAGAAGCTGTAAGGAGAAGCCAACTTCATTCAGTAGGTTAATGGATCACCTGCTGCACCTGATAATATCAGAATAGGGGCAGGAATCGCCTACGCTGCTTATTGGCTCCAAGTAGATTGTATATCTCTGCTATCACTGAAAGCCAACTATGAATGTCTTGTATTAATGGTTCCTGTTTCCCTACGGAGACAACTCATCATTCAACTTAACCAGTTGTTTCATGCAATGCAGGCTCTTCATAAAGAAATATCCATCTTTACAATCATGGAAACCATAAATTCTAAGAAAAAACTTTATTAGGATGTCCTGCTTACAATCTTTCCTTCACCACTTTATGATGGGGGGGAAGGCAAATCTATTAAATAGTTTTTTCTCAAGTGTATTCACGAGAGAAAAAGAAATGTCACACGAGATGCAGAGGGATAAAAAGAACCTTCCACTAAATATCACCTGCCTAACACAGAAGGGAGTGCAGAGCCAGGTAAAAAAGCTTAAAAAAAAAAAAAATCGATAAATCGCTGGTCCCAGATGGAATACACCCACGGATTCTGAGGGAACTAAGTGATGTGATAGCTAGACCACTATTTCTTGAATTTAGGGACACTATTGAGATGAAGATTGAATGGCTGGATTGGCGCATTGTCAATGTGGTTCCAAAATACAAAAAGGGCTCTAGAAGTGAGCCTGGTAACTACAGGCCGGTAAGTCTCACTTCAATAACTGGAAAAATATTCGAGGGGCTTCTGCGAGACGCCATCCTAGAATACCTCAAGGAGAACAACAGAATAACTCCTCACCAGCATGGATTCATGAGGGGGCGATCATGTCAGACCATTCTGATCAGCTTCTACAATGAAGTAAGCTCTAGGCTGGACCTGGGAGAGTCTATTGATCTTGTATATCTGGACTTCTCTAAAGTATTTGACACCGTGCCACATAATAGGCTGATATATAAAATGAGAAGCTCGGATTGGGTGAAAACGTGTGTAAGTGGGTAGGATGGAAGCCTGAGTCAACTTTGAGCCGGCTACCTGAAACACACAGAGATTGAACCCGCAACCTTCAGGTCATTAGCAAGAGCTTAGGACTTCATTTCTGCTGCCGTAACACTCTGTGCCACACAAGCTAACTAATTATACAAGATAATTACTACAACGGAGGACAATGTGCGGCTGCAAACGGACCTGGATAAGCTGGGAGCTTGGGGAGAAAAATGGCAAATGAAGTTCAATGTTGATAAATGTAAGGTTCTGCACATGGGCAGCAAGAATGGATGTTACCAATACTCACTTAATGGGGTACCACTAGGGAAAAGTGATATGGAAAAAGACCTGGGGTACTAGTGGACTATAGACTAAACTGGAGTAACCAATGCCAATCAGCTGCTGCAAAAGCTAATAAAGTCTTGGGGTGCAGTAAAAGATGCATAGGGGCGAAGGATGAGAACATTATCCCCCCACTATATAAGGCACTTGTCAGGCCCCACATGGAATACTGCGTACAGTTCTGGTCACCGGCGCTCAGGAAGGATGTTACGGTATTGGAGGGGGTTCAAAGAAGGGCAACTAAACTAATACATGGAATGAAGGGACTGGAATACCCAGAGAGGCTATCCAAACTGGGATTATTCACCCCGGAAAAAAGACGGCTGAGGGGCGACCAAATAACTCTGTATAAAACCATGAGGGGACGATACAAGGATCTCTGCCATGAGAGATCATGACCAAATATTAACCCTTTGCAATCCAATTTTGGATTCAGGGTTTCCTAGGGGACTTTCTCTTTCTGCCATGATACAATGGCACCATCTGCTGGCTACAGCCAGTACTGCGGTATGGGACATGCTGGAGAGGCCCCCGATAACAGAGCGGCCAGTAATCTATAGTAAGAATACCCTGCTGGACGTCTTCCGAATCCGCTGGCTGAATGGATTTGCCTTATGATGGAACCGAACAGCACTGAATGGACCCCGTTGACTTCAAACAGAATGTCTTTAGACGTCAGACAGTGGATTGGAAAAGGTTAACTCAAGGAAACTGTATCAACAGTGCTGACCGGATCGTAGTCGCCTCGCTGCCATTTCTCCTATACTACTCTACCAACCGAGATGTATAACTTCAAGATACAAAGTTGTCTGACCTTAATTTGGCATTTTCATGCCAATACATGCCAAGACTCATTGAAAACTAGTACCCGGGGGCAGCTGGGGGTGGGGGGGGGTGTCACTACTACCCGGGGGGCCGATGGGGGGTGTCACTGGTACCCGGGGGGCTGCTGGGGGTTGTTACTACGGTAGTACCCGAGGGGCCGCAAAGGGGGTGTCACTAGTACCCAGGCGGCCACTGAGGGAGTGTCACAGGTGCCTGGGGGGGCAGCTGGGTTGTGTCACAGGTGCCTGGGGGGGCAGCTGGGTTGTGTCACTGGTACCTGAGGGGCGGCTGGGGAGGGGGTGTCACTGGTGCCTGGGGGGGCAGCTGCGGAGCGGGTGTCACTGGTGCCTGGGGGGTATCACTGGTACCCGGGGGGGGGCAGCTGGGGGGTAATCACTGGTACCCGGGGGGGACCACTGGGGGGGGTGTCACTGGTATGCGGGGGGCAGCTGGGGGGTGTCACTGGTGCGCGGGGGGGGGGGGGCGCTGTGCTCTGTCACTGGTATGTGGGGGGCTGCTGTGGTCTATCACTAGTACACGGGGGGCCACTGGGGGGTGTCACTAGTACGCTGGGGGTGTCATGGAGCAGCTGCAGCAGAAACTGTGGGGCCGCTGGGGGGGTTTCACTAGTAACCGGGGCTGCTAGAGGGGTGTCACTGGTACAAAGGGGGTGGCACGGAGCGGCTGCAGCACAGACTGTGGGGCCGCTGGGGGGGTGGGGTGTCAGTAGTACCCAGGGTGGGGCGCTGGGGGGTGTCACTGTTACCCAGGGGGCCGCTGGGAGGGTGTCGCTGGTACCCGGGGGGGGGGGGGGCGCTGGGAGGGTGTCACTAGTACCCAGCAGGGTTACACTAGTACCCGGGGGGGGGGGCGCTGGGGAGGTGTCACTGGTACCCGGGCGGCCACTGAGGGGTGTCACTGGTGCCTGGGGGGGCAGCTGGGGGGTGTCACTGGTACCTGGGGGGCAGCTGGGGAGGGGGTGTCACTGGTACCCGGGGGGCAGCTAGGAGGGAGGGTGTCACTGGTACCCGGGGGGCAGCTAGAAGGGAGGGTTTCACTGGTATGCGGGGGGCCGCTGTGGTCTGTCACTGGTACGCGGGGGGGGGGGCGCTGGAGGGTGTCACTGGTACGCTGGGGGCCGCTAGGGGGGGGGGGCGCTCTTATGCTGGGGGCCGCTGAGGGGGGGGGGTGTCGCTGGTATGCTGGGGGCCGCTGGGGGGGTGTCACTATTACGCTGGGAGCCGCTGGGGGAGTGTCACTATTGTTGGGCGCCGCTGTGCGGTGTCACTATTACCACTGGGGTATGTTTACTTGTGGCAGAAATGAGCAGGGCTGTTTCATAGACAATGTGCAGATTTTGACTGCTTTTTGGATGTGGGAATTTTCCACAGACCTTTCCGCTGAGGACATTCTGCAGTATTTCCACATCCAAAAAGCAGTCAAAATCTGCACCCGGTCTATTTTGAAGCGGCCCTCTCCTTCTTAGAACGTCTGTGGTAAAATCATACGTTGTGATAAGCCCCGCCCCCTGACGTGTTGGCACTTTGTGGTAAATAAGTGGGTTTTGGGTTGCAGTTTGGGCCATCGGTCTCTAAAAGGTTCGCCATCACTGACCTAGATGTATGATAAATGGTTCAGACTGGAATACCCCTTTAATTTTCACATACCAAAAGATAGGGCTCTGTCCTTGTTCTCTAACCACGTAGTATTCTTTATCCTGGGGAAGTATTTTTGTCAAGCCGAAGTCTCCAATTTTAACATGGCTTGGACTCTCCACAAGAATATTCCTGCTAGCCAGATCCCGATGAAGATATCTTTGAGATCCCAAGTATAACATGCCCTGGAAGAAAGATCATATAATGCCGTTGGTCACAATAACAATTAAAGTTAGAGACGTTCCAGTAAAAGTCCATGACAATATAAACCGAGAAATGTGCAGCCGCCCAGAACGTTCGATGGTGATCAGAGCTGATCTACGATGGAGCAATGGAGCACTTCCTTATTTAGAAAGGGGATTGTCCAGACAGGAGAACTCATTCAATGCAAACAAATGGGAAGCTGGTTGGATCTGCCCAAAAACTAATCCACAGGATTGGGCCCACACTGCATGCCCCAGTCAGACTGGGGTTCTTTAGAAGTGGACACATGTAGTTACAACTCCGTGTGGACCCAAGGCATGGGTGGCTCCCTGGAACCCACCGGCGGTACATAAATATATCCCATTGCAGTGCCCATCACAGCTGATGTAACGTCAGCTGTAATGCAGGTGGGCAAAAAATTAATTGGATTACACTGTAGACAAGGGCCCCAAAAAATTGGTGTACCAACAGTACTAATGTACCTCAGAAAAATTGCCCATGCCCAACCAAGAGGGCAGGTGAAATCCATTAATCGCTTTGGTTAATGTGGCTTAATTAGTAACTAGGCCAGGAGGCAGCCCAGTTAAAATAAAAATTGGTTCAGGTGAAAGTTTCAACGCTTTAATGAGCATTGAAACGTATAAAAATTGTTTAGAAAAATTATATGACTGAGCCTTGTGGCCCTAAGAAAAATTGCCCGTTCGGCGTGATTACGTCAGGTTTCAGGAGGAGGAGCAGGAGGAGGAGGAGGAATATTATACACAGATTGATGAAGCTAAAAGGTCCCCGTTTTTGATGGGGATACAGAACGATGCTTCCATCCGCGGGTGCAGCCTACGTATTGTTTAGGTATCGCTGCTGTCCGCTGGTGGAGAAGAGAAGTCTGGGGAAATCCAGGCTTTGTTCATCTTGATGAGTGTAAGCCTGTCGGCACTGTCGGTTGACAGGCGGGTACGCTTATCCATGATGATTCCCTCTGACAAGACGCTAGCCGCAGGACAAGCAAGCAACTCCAGGGCATACAGCGCGAGTTCAGGCCACGTGTCCAGCTTCGACACCCAGTAGTTGTAGGTGGCAGAGGCGTCACGGAGGACGGTCGTGCGATCGGCTACGTACTCCCTCACCATCCTTTTACAGTGCTACCGCCGACTCAGCCTTGACTGGGGAGCGGTGACACAGTCTTGCTGGGGAGCCAGAAAGCTGTCAAAGGCCTTAGAGCGTGTTACCCTGCCTGTGCTGTACATGATCTCCGCGCCTCCCCTGCTACCTGGCCCTCGGAACTGCGCCTTCTGCCACTAGCGCTGTCGGATGGGAATTTTACCATCAGCTTGCCCGCCAGGGTCCTGTGGTATAGCATCACTCTCAAACCCCTTTCCTCTTCGGGTATGAGAGTGGAAAGGTTCTCCTTATACCGTGGGTCGAGCAGTGTGTACACCCAGTAATCTGTAGTGGCCAGAATGCGTATAACGCGAGGGTCACGAGAAAGGCATCCTAACATGAAGTCAGCCATGTGTGCCAGGGTACCTGTACGCAACACATGGCTGTCCTCACTAGGAAGATCACTTTCAGGATCCTCCTCCTCCTCCTCAGGCCATACACGCTGAAAGGATGACAGGCAAGCAGCATGGGTACCCTCAGCAGTGGGCCAAGCTGTCTCTTCCCCCTCCTCCTCATCCTCGTCATGCTCCTCCTCCTCAACGCGCTGAGATATAGACAGGAGGGTGCTCTGACTATCAGCGACATACTGTCTTCCCACGCCTCTGTTTCCGAGCGCAAAGCGTCTGCCTTTATGCTTTGCAGGGAACTTCTCAAGAGGCATAGCAGAGGAATGGTGACGCTAATGATTGCAGCATCGCCGCTCACAATCTGTGTAGACTCCTCAAGGTTTCCAAGGACCTGGCAGATGTCTGCCAACCAGGCCCACTCTTCTGTAAAGAATTGAGGAGGCTGACTCCCACTGCGCCGCCCATGTTGGAGTTGGTATTCCACTATAGCTCTTCCACCGTGTGGGCACGTCGCACAGCAGTCGGTGCACTGGCAGATTAAAGCGATGTTGCAGGGTGCGCAGGGTGGCAGCGTCCGTGTGGGACTTGCGGAAATGTGCGCAGAGCCGGCGCACCTTTTCGAGCAGGTCTGACAAGCGTGGGTAGCTTTTCAGAAAGCGCTGAACCTCCAAATTAAAGACGTGGGCCAGGCATGGCACATGCGTGAGGCTGCCGAGCTGCAGAGCCGCCACCAGGTTACGGCCGTTGTCACACACGACCATGCCCGGTTGGAGGCTCAGCGGCGCAAGCCAGCGGTCGGTCTGCTCTGTCAGACCCTGCAGCAGTTCGTGGGCCGTGTGCCTCTTCTCTCCTAAGCTGAGTAGTTTCAGCACGGCCTGCTGGCGCTTGCCCACCGCTGTGCTGCTGTGCTGCGCGACACCGACTGGTGGCGACGTGCTGCTGCTGACACATCTTGATTGCGAGACAGAGGTTGCGTAGGAGGAGGAAGAGGAGGAGGAGGGTTGTTTAGTGGAGGAAGCATACACCGCCGCAGATACCACCACCGATCTGGGGCCCGCAATTCTGGGGGTGGGTAGGATGTGAGCGGTCCCAGGCTCTGACTCTGTCCCAGCCTCCACTAAATTCACCCAATGTGCCGTCAGGGAGATATAGTGGCCCTGCCCGCCTGTGCTTGTCCACGTGTCCGTTGTTAAGTGGACCTTGGCAGTAACCGCGTTGGTGAGGGCGCGTACAATGTCGCGGGAGACGTGGTCGTGCAGGGCTGGGACGGCACATCGGGAAAAGTAGTTGCAACTGGGAACTGAGTAGCGCGGGGCCGCCGCCGCCATCATACCTTTGAAAGCCTCCGTTTCCACAACCCTATACGGCAGCATCTCAAGGCTGATAAATTTGGCTATGTGCACGTTTAACGCTTGAGCGTGCAGGTGCGTGGCGGCGTACTTGCGCTTGCGCTCCAACACTTGCGCTTGCGCTCCAACACTTGCGCTAGCGACGGCTGGACGGTGCGCTGAGAGACATTGGTGGATGGGGCCGAGGACAGCGGAGGTGAGGGTGTGGGTGCAGGCCAGGAGACGGTAGTGCCTGTGCCCTGAGAGGGGGGTTGGATCTCAGTGGCAGGTTGGGGCACAGGGGGAGAGGCAGCGGTGCAAACCGGAGGCGGTGAACGGCCTTCGTCCCACCTTGTGGGGTGATTGGCCATCATATGTCTGCGCATGTTGGTGGTGGTGAGGCTGGTGGTGGTGGCTCCCTGGCTGATCTTGGCGCGACAAAGGTTGCACACCACTGTTCGTCGGTCGTCTGCACTCTCAGTGAAAAACTGCCAGACCTTTGAGCACCTCGGCCTCTGCAGGGTGGCATGGCGCGAGGGGGCGCTTTGGGAAACAGTTGGTGGATTATTCGGTCTGGCCCTGCCTCTACCCCTGGCCACCGCACGGCCTCTTTCAACCTGCCCTGCTGCTGCACTTGCCTCCCCCTCTGAAGACCTGTCCTCAGTAGGCGTAGCAAACCAGGTGGGGTCAGTCACCTCATCGTCCTGCTGCTCTTCCTCTGAATCCTCTGTGCGCTCCTCCCTCGGACTTACTCCAATTACTACTACCTGAGTGATAGACAACTGTGTCTCATCGTCATCGTCCTCACCCACTGAAAGCTCTTCAGACAGTTGCCGGAAGTCCCCAGCCTCATCCCCCGGACCCTGGGAACTTTCCAAAGGTTGGGCATCGGTTACGACAAACTCCTCCAGTGGGAGAGGATTCGGAACCATTGCTGCCCATTCTGGGCAGGGGCCCAAGAACAGTTCCTGGGAGTCTGCCTGCTCCTCAGAATGTGTCATTGTAATGGAGTGAGGAGGCTGGGAGGAAGGAGGAGCAGCAGCCAGAGGATTCAGAGTTGCAGCAGTGGACGGCGCAGAAGTCTGGGTGGTCGATAGATTGTTGGATGCACTTTCTGCCATCCACGACAGGACCTGCTCACACTGCTCAGTTTCTAATAAAGGTCTACCGCGTGGACCCATTAATTGTGAGATGAATGTGGGGACGCCAGAAACGTGCCTCTCTCCTAATCCCGCAGCAGTCGGCTGCCATACACCTGGATCAGGAGCTCGGCCTGTGCCCACACCCTGACTTGGGCCTCCGCGTCCTCGGCCACGTCCTCTAGGCCTACCCCTACCCCTCAGCATGGTGTATTACCAGTAGAGCAGAAACAGAACGCTGTAATTAAATGTGCCGCTTCTTGGCCTGTGGTTGGAGGCTGACTTCGCTTACGGAACTCACAGCAGAGCCAGGAAAGAATTTTGCGCAAGCCTGCTGTAACACTTAGCTGGCTGCGTATGAATTAGGACAACCCCCAGCAGAGACGCAGTACAGTCAGGACGGTCACAGGCAGCCCAAATAGATTTTTTTTCCCAAATTTTTTTGGAAAAGCCCACTGCCTATATAGACTGTATATGTCTTTCACTGTCCCTGCCTCACCACCACTACTGGCCCTGGACTATGTAAAATTACTGCAGACTGTTTCACTCTGGACAGGATGACAGCGGTGATGTAAGAGGCAACGCAGAGCCAGGAAAGAATTTTGCGCAAGCCTGCTGTAACACTTAGCTGGCTGCGTATGAATTAGGACAAGTACCCCCAGCAGAGACCCAGTACACTGAGGACGGTCAGAGGCAGCCCAAATATATTTTTTTGTCCCAAATTTTTTTGGAAAAGCCCACTGCCTATATAGACAGTATATCTCTTTCACTGTCCCTGCCTCAGCACTACTGGCCCTATACTATGTAAAATTACTGCAGACTGAGGACGCAATGCTCTGCACAGCCGATATACAAAAAAAAAAAAAAAAAAGAAAAGGTGCAACACTGCAAAAAGCAGCCTCCACAGTACTGCACACGGTCAGATGTGGCCCTAAGAAGGACTGTTGGGGTTCTTGAAGCCTAAAATCACTCCTAACACTCTCCCTATAGCAGCTCCGGCACCAACAGCACTTTCCCTCCTCTATGTCAGAATGCATCTGTGGCGAGCTGCGGGAGGGGCCGATTTTTATACTCGGGTGACACCTGATCTCGCCAGCCACTCACTGCAGGGGGGTGGTATAGGGCTTGAACGTCGCAGGGGGAAGTTGTAATGCCTTCGCCGTCTTTCTATTGGCCAGAAAAGCGCGCTAACGTCTTAGAGATGAAAGTGAAAGTAACCCGAACATCGCGTGGTACTCGCCTCTAGTAACGAGCATCTCGAACACGCTAATACTCGAACGAGTATCAAGCTCGGACGAGTACGTTCGCTCATCTCTATACATGAGTCATATGTGATGCGATCGGAGTTTACATACAAACCAGGAACTTGGCTTTTCTTTAAATCAAACTTTTAGGGAACATGCTTTACTTTTTTTTTCAAAACTATAGACACCATCATACAACTTGATGGACCCAACTATAAGCCCGTTAGGCGCTTGTTGTGTATGTCAGAGCTTTGGCTCCCCACTTAAATGGAAGCCACTAGTTAACAGTACCCACCACCAGTGGAGGACATTAAAAAAATCCTTTAAAAAGAAGGCAGAATTGCTGTTAAAACCCCACAAAAATATAAATATATATATATATATATATATATATATATATATATATATATATATATATATATATATATATATATGAAGGGGAAAGCCCTGACTCACTCACTCACTCACTGACTTACTCACTTACTGACTAACTAACTTACTGACTCACTAACTGTCTCACTCACTTGCTGACTGAGTTACTCACTGACTTACTGACTAACTCACTTACTGACTGATTCACTCACTGACTTACTGACTGATTCACTGACTGACTGACTCATTGATTGACGCACTCACTGACTTACTCACTGACTCACTTACTGACTGACTCACTGACTGACTAACTGACAGACTGTACGACACTGTGAAGATAGAGAATTAGTGGCGAGTCAAACGTGAAATTTGGCAAGAATATTCTTTAGGTCCTAAATAGGAAAAGTACAGGGGTCGCAACTTGATTATTCAATGCTAAGTGCAAAAGTCAGTGATCACCTATGTAATGTACCTAATCTGATTCTCTAACTTCCCAGTGTCCTACAGACTTGAAATTTGCCACAGCCTTTGTTTAGGTCCTAAATAGGAAAAGTAGAGATGTCAAAACTTTCATATTCCATTTGAACTGTGAAAAAGTGCAAAATCCATGATAAATGACATGGTTCTTTTCTCAGAAACCATAAGGCTTAGGGAAATGTATAAACTGAGTAGAATCTACCTCACCTCTATGTGTATAAACTGAGGAGAATCTACCTCCCCTCTATGTGTATATACTGAGGAGAATCTACCTCCCCTCTATGTGTATATACTGAGGAGAATCTACCTCACCTCTATGTGTATAAACTGAGGAGAATCTACCTCACCTCTATGTGTATATACGGAGGAGAATCTACCTCACCTCTATGTGTATATACTGAGGAGAATCTACCTCACCTTTATGTGTATAAACTGAGGAGAATCTACCTCACCTCTATATGTATATACTGAGGAGAATCTACCTCACCTCTATGTGTATATACTGAGGAGAATCTACCTCACCTCTATGTGTATAAACTGAGTAGAATCTACCTCACTTTTATGTGTATATACTGAGGAGAATCTACCTCACCTCTATGTGTATATACTGAGGAGAATCTACCTCACCTCTATGTGTATATACTGAGGAGAATCTACCTCCCCTCTATGTGTATATACTGAGGAGAATCTACCTCACCTTTATGTGTATAAACTGAGGAGAATCTACCTCACCTCTATGTGTATATACTGAGGGGAATCTACCTCACCTCTATGTGTATATACTGAGGAGAATCTACCTCCCCTCTATGTGTATATACTGAGGAGAATCTACCTCACCTTTATGTGTATAAACTGAGGAGAATCTACCTCACCTCTATGTATATATACTGAGGAGAATCTACCACACCTCTATGTGTATATATACTGAGGAGAATCTACCTCACCTTTATGTGTATAAACTGAGTAGAATCTACCTCACTTTTATGTGTATATACTGAGGAGAATCTACCTCACCTCTATGTGTATGTACTGAGGAGAATCTACCTCCCCTCTATGTGTATATACTGAGGGGAATCTACCTCACCTCTATGTGTATATACTGAGGAGAATCTACCTCCCCTCTATGTGTATATACTGAGGAGAATCTGCCTCACCTCTATGTGTATATACTGAGGAGAATCTACCTCCCCTCTATGTGTATATACTGAGGAGAATCTACCCCACCTGTTTGTGTATATACTGAGGAGAATCTACCTCACCTCTATGTGTATATACTGAGGAGAATCTACCTCACCTCTATGTATATATACTGAGGAGAATCTACCTCACCTTTATGTGTATAAACTGAGTAGAATCTACCTCACTTTTATGTGTATATACTGAGGAGAATCTGCCTCCCCTCTATGTGTATATACTGAGCAGTATCTACCTCCCCTCTGTGTATGTATATACTAAGCAGTATCTACCTCCCCTCTGTGTATGTATACTGAGAATATAACTGACCTCTATGTCTATATACTGAGAAGAATCTACCTCACCTCTATGTGTATATACTGAGAAGAATCTACCTCCTCTCTATGTGTATATACTGAGGAGAATCTACCTCACCTCTATGTGTATATACTGAGGAGAATCTACCTCCCCTCTGTGTGTATATACTGAGGAGAATCTACCTCACCTCTATGTGTATATACTGAGGAGAATCTACCTCACCTCTGTGTGTATATACTGAGGAGAATCTACCTCCCCTCTGTGTGTATATACTGAGGAGAATCTACCTCACCTCTATGTGTATATACTGAGGAGAATCTACCTCACCTCTATGTGTATATACTGAAATTCTGTAAAGTACATAAGGAAGCGGCCATGGACTGCAGGGTTGGAGCCTTTAAGCCTAAGAAGAGGCTGTAACCTGTAGTCTGGGGGTAAATTTTAATAAAAAGGGCTTTACCTTTAAGGGTATAAAGTAATGAGAGTGGGAGGGGTGACACATTCTGCAGAGGGACATCAGTACATGCAGCCTGAGGAGAACCTAGCGCTCCTCTATGTGTATACAGATTTTATTCCTCTGAAGTAACCACCACTTCATGAAATTTTCCATGCGAAGAAGATATAAACACCGATACCAAATTAACGTGGGCGAAGCCGGGTATATCAGCTAGTCTAAGACAAATTAATAAGTTTTCTGTACCCAAAATACTGCGTGTGAAAACTTAAACGTCACCCCACCAAAAGCCCAGACTTTATAAAGCAACATAAATGGGAAGAAAGAATGGCTTTTGAAATGTGGAGGCATAAGAGTAGAAGTATTATCAAAAAGCTATACAATCCCTGTAATCATGACGATCCGCAGAATGAAATGAACAGATAGTTTATACCCTAAAGAAGCAATGGCTACGTTTCTGTTGTTTCATCTCTCCAAAAAGTATAAAAATATATTCAATAAATTAGATCTACCCCAAATTTGTGGAATTGAACAATACTGCCTGAGACATGATGACAAAGTGAGGCTTGGATCAAAAAAGGACTGCTGGCATAACTAAAGTATTGATATTCTTTCCATTGCAATTGAAGACCTTGATCTCTCCAGCTGGAAATCCCTAGGAATCTCCCAGATCGTTCAGCTCTGGACAGATCAGGGCTTTGTTTCCTTTCCAGATCTTGTATTCATCTTCAAAATTCCTAGAATGGATTTATTCAATTACTTTCAAATCCGCCGCCTATTACAAACATCCCCTCCCCCACAAGAGTCAATGTCCCTCCGAAATTAGATGCCTGGTTGAACTCCACTCAAGGATCCAATAAAGGGTTTTCAGAATGTTACCAAAATCTGATATCTTACACATAAGACCCATTAGCACCTTAAAATAGAAATGGGAGGCAGATTTGCAAATCCCAATAATAGGCGAACAATGGCTAAATATACAAACTATTCAGAAAATTTACACAAAATATTACACCGATGGTACGTCCAACCCAGACACTCAGCAAAACATCGCTTGTTACTCTGAAGCTGTTGGAGATGTGGCTCACCAGAAGGGACTCTAATGCATTTGTGGTGGAATTGTCGGTACATCTCGGGTTTGTGGACCCAGACTTCCCAATTAGCGTCCACTCTAAGTGGTATAGAGCTGTCCCTGAGTCCAGCAATGGCGCTATCAAACCTCGACTCTGACCACTTACCACATAATATGCATGCCCCCTTGTTACATATTCTGGTAGCTACCCGGATCTCTATCTCTCAATTCTGGAATGGTAATTCTGGATCCAAAGCGATTTCTTCTACATGCTTTGCTGACCAATCCACTGAGTTTATGTTACTTATTTACTATTAAATTCTGTACCTACACAGAAAAGTCTTTTTCAATAAAAATTGAATGTTCAAAAAAAAATATACAACTTGTCCTGCAAATATGAACCCTCATACAGCCTCCTTAATGGAAACGTTAAAAAGCTACAGTGATGGGAGAAAGAAAGGCTGTATCCCCTGCCATGCAAATATGACACAATGGAGCTACAAGAAGGCTTTAATGTGTGGACTACAGGACAAACCTTGCAAATCTGAGATGCATAGAGAAGAAGATGATGAAAACCAAGCCCATCCCGATTCTTAGGAAGAAATTCCTGCAGACTTCCATTAGGAACATATTCCATGACTAACTGGAAACTTCGTCGACCTTATAATGAATGAAAGAAAAAAAAAACTGTAAATAAATGAGAAATTCACTCCCATTACTGAGCATCTGACAGCTTAATACATGAGCTACTTTATGTGCAAATGTTAGATATAACAAATGGGCCGTACTTCTAAGGATAAGGAAGAAAACAGATCAGCTAGATTGTAAAACAAAGCAAACCATTGCATAATGTCTGTAGTATGGAAGACTGACTTCAATGAGCGCTATATAGTAAAGAGAGAAAGCAGAAGTGCCACTACCGCTATTCAACCCGACAATCACGTGACCACCAGGTGCCTCCTGCCACAGCAGAGCTGCAGGGTGCTAGCAGACCCAGATCAGCTCTGTTAGTGACTACTGTTACTAGAGGGGGATGTCTTCCCCTGTAACTGACCCACCGCCAGCGCCAGCCTAAACCATCGCTATATGCGCCCTGTAATCCGAAATCTGAATTGGTACCTAAAAAAAATGAGTTTGGGAATGTTCTTCAAAATCTGAAAAATTGCTTCTCTACTTCTAAGGCTTGCAACATCCTAAAGAAATACAAAGACAGCTAAAAAATGATCTTGACACAACGTGGACATCTGGTAAATTTCAAATTTCAAATTTTGAAAAATGCTAATTTTTCCAAATATTCTGTAAATGTTGAATAATTTTATAAATAAATGCAAGACATTCCAGGCAAAACTTACCAGACATGAAATACAATGCGTCACAAACATAATCTGAGACTCACTTGGATGAGTAATGGCATTCCAAAGTTATTAACATTTAAAGTAAAAAAAATGTCTAATTTGAAAAGTATGTCTTTCTGACATAACCACTCTTCACCCGAGCCAGGTCAAGTGGGCCAAGTACATGGTGGCATCTACATCACCCTCGCTGACAAACATGCAGTATTGCCAGGCGCACTGTTTGAACATCATGTCTGTTACTTTTTATTATTGGGGGAAATTTTTTAAGGCTAGCATTGCAAACTCCGGTCTTAATATTTCTGTTGGCACACAAAGCACCTAATATGTGAAGAGGTGCGCGGTTGTTTGTGTTGTTGTAGTAATGATATTTGTATGCTTTACATCATTAATTATCTTGTCATGTGTTTCTTATATCAGCTTAGGCAAATATATATATATATATACTGTTATATCTACTCTCTTAGTAAAAGGTTAGCAGTTAAACGGTTAAACGTGTTCATATACAAGCTTGTTCAGAATGTCTTAGGCCCTTGCATCTTCCTCCCCCTCATGTTTCCATCAGAGTAGTTGTACATTCTGATTGGATAAGCTTCTCATTTACTGATTATGTTATATGCTGCTTCCACATTCTTTCACTTTTGATACTTTACTAACGTGAATTATCATATCCTGGGACTGACCAATCCTGTATGAGCACAATAACTCCTATTTTGTTATGTAACGCTTGTCTGTAAAAGCAATTGTATTCCTTTGAATAAAATAGAAGAGTATTGGAGGCTGATAGATAACATCCGTGAGTTCAAATACAAATATTCATGCATGAAGCTTCTCATTCTAACCAATTTGCAGCAAATCAGTGAAATCTTCTGGAATATGATTTATTCCCATAACAGTGTATTAGGCACATCTTGGCACCTCCTTGTGCCTACGAAGAAATGTACTCAGATCTGATCTGGCATTCATTTCTGGTGTAAATTATACCTAAATGTGTTTGTGCAGGGTAGCCATGCTCACTTTGGACAGGCCACCCACCCCTATCTTTAAAAAGTGTCAGATGTCGGTGCAGACAGCAAAAAGTTGCAAATTATTGCACAAATCCCACATGGGAAAAATATTTGCAAATCCTTTATGCTAGGTATTGGCTAAAACTTTCTAAGGAATGTCCCCCATGGTCCCTAATTGTGTTAGTCAAAAAGCACACTCTAATCGTTGCAATGCATGGCTAACGCTGAGAAGGAAGACATGCAGGTTCTCCCCACCTACTAGCTGCTGCTTGACTCACTTCATCCCATATAGAGAAATGTGAGTGACTCACAGCCAAAGTAAGTGACTCCAATTTGTGTAAAGATCAGCAAAATAAATCATTTGGATCCATTGTCAACATCATGATTTCTTTCAAAGCTTAACCCCTTCAAGAAAGAGCCAATCTTGGGCTTCACGACCAATTATTATTTTTTAATTGCTCCTCTATGCATCTTGGTTGGCATTTAAATGTAACATTTTTGTTCGCCGTAGCTGTAAGAGGCTTCATTTTCTTGTGAGACAAGTTGTACTTTATGTAGATGCTCACAGTTGCCCAGTGGTTTCCATCCATTAGTCAGATTTGTGGTACAGTGTATACCATTGGGGCCCGATCCCCATGGTTTAACAAGAGCTTCATTAGCTTTCACTTTGGACTTGTGAAATGATGTTGTTTTTCGACCATTTTTTTATATTTTCTGCTACATTTAAGATAACCACAATGCGAATGTTCTCTCAAAATATGTGGGTGCTGTATCGAAAAATGACATGTATTGTTATTTTAGTTGTGTCTTAGCTATGGCTGGCTAACTCCATTGTTGAATATCAAGAAATGAAAGATCATGACAACAGCCGGGAACGGTACAGGAAAAATTACAATCAACAATCTGGAAATTGAAGCAGTTCCAGACTTTATCTTCCTCAAATCGAAATCCAACCGCAATGGAGAGTCAGGATTAGAACTAAAACGACGAGTCGCACTACATCGCAGCACAATGTTACGTATGCATAGCATCTGGAAAAACAAAGACACAAGCATTGCACCGAAATGCCGGATACTCAACACAATCTTCCCAATCACAGCTTACAGCTGCAAAAGTTGGACCGGAGGGGATTGAACTTTGGTGGACCACGAAGATCACAAACAAAACAGTCTTAGACCGCATCAAACCAAAGTTTTTGTTGGATGGCAGAATTATGAAACAGAGACTCTCATACTTCGACCGCATTTAATGCTTGGAGTGGTCAGCGGCAATAGAAGACCCGGCCACCAAAGAACACGCTGGCCTGATACTAGCAAAGCCTACATCAACATGCAAATGATCGAACTGAAAGAAGCAGATAAAACAGAACCGCATGGAGAGCGCCGATCCATAAAGTGTCTGAGGGTCACCCCTGACTAAACAGATAAAGGTACTTCGCTACATAGTTACATTTTCCCATGATTCCATGGCATGTAATTTTACACAGTAGCAAATTTAGGGCTCTGTTCACTTCTGTGTTATGGAAACCACAATGGATCTATAGTACAATGGATATCCCTGTCAGCTGAAGGCAGGCTTGAACTGGCCTACAGGGAAACAGGTGAATCCCCCAGTGGGCCCTGAGCCAAGGTGGGCCCCAGCCCCTGATCTAGCTCATAGGATCTGCACATATTGAGTACATGGAGTCTACCAATTCCTGCTTGTTGCATTCTCCATATACTTCAGCGGAAGTAGGGCCATATGAAAATGTAATTACTTTTTTATTAAAGTATATGGAGAAAGCAGCAGCAATGAATTACTGAATGGGGATCAGGTAATATTTGCATGAAGCTGTACAATGGGCCCCAAGGATAAATTTCCTGGGGATCCCAGTCTGACGCTGCCTGAAGGATATTCACTGATGTACAATGGGATCTGTCGGATCCCGTTGTTTATACAGATCTAAAACTATTTGGCGTTCCATGTGCTTACATTTTCCACTTGATTCAATATGTGCCAGGTTCACTAACTTAGGAATAATTGTATTATGCGCACCCAATTTTGCATCTTGATTCGGACACTAAATCCAGATCATTTGCGAATAAGAATTCTTTGAACGGATCTTGTGAAACCGTTTCTAGAACTCCTTAGATAACTTCAGAGAATAGGCCGATTCAGTATGACACTCACCTGCACTATAGCATATCCCCTTGTACTTTACAATATAGTCACTATGGAGAGCACGAAGAATTAGACTTTCCTTGTAGAAATCACGGACATGTTCAGCTGTGCTGTGCTGAAGCTTTTTCACTGCAACCAGTTCTCCTGTATTGTCCCCTAAAGGATCATATCTGCAGAGCTCGACACTGCCGAAGTTCCCCTGAAAAGCAGAGAAGCAAATCTAATAACTCCAGTTTGACATGTAAAGTATGTATAGCAACCAATGTTATCGGAAGGTACTCTAAAGTAATAGGAAGTCTTAAAGGGAATGTATCATCAGGAAATAGCCTATTGTTTAAATCAAAATCTTATGTTAATAATGGCAATTTGTAATTTTCCAAGCCACTATATACAGTATATTGTAAAATAATCCTGAAATCTTGCAGTTTTCACATTGACCACTAAAACCTCTTAACAGACTGAGACTTCCTGTTCTGTAAAGAAAACTTTTCAGAACTAATCTTCCCAGGCACAATGAAAGATAAGACTTATAATAGTTAATGCCATTCACGGTAGGTGATGAGCAGAGCTTGGCTCCTTACCCTACTTGTATTAAATACTTTCCCATACAAATAAATGAGTCCAGTATATTGTACGTATAGTCCATGTAGCTTCTGTACATAACAGGAAGACTAATAGGCTACAAGACATTAGAATTTTTTAATTTAGTGATTAGTGTTGCTCATTGCGATAGGCTGGGCGATAAAGTAAGGCCAATTTTTGCAGAGTCAGATGAGGTCACCCTGACCCAATTTTTGCTGAAAGTCACTGAATTATCAAAGGGAGAGAAAGTCTCTTAGTGGTTAGCACTGTTTCCCTGCAGTGCTGGGGTCCTAGGTTAAAATCTCATCAAGGACAACATCTGCATGGACTTTGGAAAACTCAATACAGGTGTTGCCATTGGTCAGTTTTGAACTGACAACTTCAGTGTTACAAGGCAGCAGTGTAAAACGAAAAAAGTTTAGTCCCATGTTAGCCAGTAGAGCAAAATGTGATTGTTCCCAGCAAAAGAATCCATGTAATCTTGTAATTATGATACCTTTCAATGGCCAACAAAAAGACATAGTGTTATAGTGAGCTTTCGAATTTACTTAGGGCTCAAGAATTTGGGAGTACACGTTTATAACCATCTTTGACCCTCTCAAGCATGGAATGAACATCGGAGGCGGTTTCATGCACCACTGGAGATTGTGTCTTCATAGCACATAGCAGTCTATAGCAGAGATAACACACTGGCCTGGTGACCCCCTAACACAAATTCAGAGACTATAAAACTTTTAACATCCTTTATCAGTGGACTAATTAAGGGTTTACTCCTCTGCTCATCCTGTTCTGGTATTGTTTTAAGTGCAAATTAATCACACCATGTCTGTGCCTTGTCATATGTGCCTCTTCGGATCTATCCTATTAAGCCTGAAGAGGAACCCTAAGTAGGTTGGAAAGCTCGCTATAACATCATGTATTTTTGTTACCCATTAAATGGTATCATATCTACAAGATTACCTGGTTTCTCTTACTGAAAACATTCACATTAAGGCAGCAATGCAAACAATTGAGCCACCATACTAGTTCTTTCATCTCCAAAGGAGGAGGAGGAAAATGACAGGAATGAACACAAGAGAATATAAAAACTCCATACAGATGTTGCCCATGGTCAAAGTTAAACTAAGAACTCCAGTGCTGCAAGGCAGGAGAGCCAACAACCGAGCTGCTACACTTCTTGTGTTTATCCTTGTCCCCCTTCTCCTCCTGTAGAGATGAAAGAACATAAACTCCATACAGATGTTACCCTTTGCCAGATGTAAACAGCACACGAGCACTGCAGAGCAACAGTGCTAACAACTGAGCCATCTTGCTAGTTCTTTCAGCTTCAGAGTAAGAGAAGAACAAGAATAACCATGAAGGGAATATAATACCTCCATACAGATGTTGCCCTTGGTCAGATTTGAACTGAGAACTCCAGTGCTACAAGACAGCAAGACAATGCCAAGTCAATAGGAGTAAAAATCAAGTTCACTAATGTGAGTGAGTGAGTGTGTGAGTGAGTGAGACACCGGCTAGATGCTAAATACTAGAATTCAGCTTAATATTTCAAGGCGTGAAACATGTAAAAGTGTTCACTTTTTTCTGTCTGCTTCTATGAGGATGTTTTCAAGGATGCTATAATAAAAGTTTTTCTTCTAACTTCATATGGGTGCTGGAAGAAATCGTGTGTCTTAGATATATACCCATATTTGTGCACGTCTACCTTTTTTCAATTTTGTGTAACAAGATCAGGAACAAGTACCTTGTAACTTAAGATGTATACCAGGGTCTCCCCAAGAGTTCTTTGTCTGGGGCAGCAAACTGGTCAAATTAAACAGTCACTTTTTTTTAGAAGCGTTTCAGAAATTGACCAAAGGTGGACAAACTCTAGTGCCAAAGTCAAATATCAATCATCGCTGCTCCTTTATATGATTAGCAAAGGGGTAACAGAGTAATCAGAGAAGCCTGCTGTTACATCCACTCGGCGCACTAAAGCGCCACTTCTTAGTAAGGACGCAGGATTGTGTCCTCTTAAAACTGCAACCACACATAGTATTGCAAGGACCAATTGCACCTCCCCAGGCCAAGATGGAGGAACCCCTGTCCCTTATTAATTGGGGAAAGTGGGGAACCCTTGCCTAAAAGCAGGGTAATCGCTCCGATAAGGTTGGCCCCAAAGTCTTCATCTGGGACCTGGCTATCCCTGATCAGGAAGCTGAAGAGATGCACTAAACACTGAACACAGAACAGGACTGCGCATAAAGCACATGTCTGGCCACCAGCACAGATATATCACACGTCACTGTTCACATCAACACACATGGTTGTGCATACAACATATAACAGGGACCCCACCCAGAGCTCACATGCATACAGATGGTGACTCATAGTCAGTCCAAGTGTCCTCACACCAGGGGAATAGAGTCAGCCACCGTACAGACACAGGGAACAATGTCAGGCATCCCACATCTGACACACTCATAAGACATTTGATGTCTGGAGGCTGCACCTGCACAGGGATAGGGAGAAACCTGCGGTCCGTCTGCACTTGTGAGGTCACCGCACCACACACTACATAATGCACACACCCCAGAATGCAAGGAGGGGAGGGACAGCAGTTGTCCAGACTGTCTTCAGGGGAGAAGAGAGGGACACTACAGAGAAGCATGCACCACACCAGCTCTGAGTGGGATTAACAGTGAAGAACTAAAATGACCAGCAATCTCTCCCAAGAGCTTGCTGGTATTTATCTGCCGCAGACCAGGGGGATTGGCTGGTGGAGAATACCACCCCACAGCCAGCTCAATTACCCCCTACCTGTGAAGGTGAGCACAAGGAAGCCTATAGAACCACAGGTCCCAGATGCATAACCTTACCACCTACCAAGTGAACATAGCTTATCATCTCATTGCAACTGGGGGGCTGTTTGGGACCCCCGAACTCAGATTGGGGCATTTAGATGCCACTGTCATAATAGACTGTGGCATTTAACAGGTTAATAGCCGTGATGAGCGTGAATGCTATTCACAGGTGTTGCAGGCAGGTGTCAGCCCTCCGAAACAACCAGCCCTGTATGTAATGGGATCGGCTTCCCATCCCACCCCATACAAAGCCCAACATTGGAGGGTGTACATGTATACCAAAAAGCAACAGGGGGTGAATATGCTTAATAGTGATGACAGGCTCCCTTTACAAGTTGTTTCAGTTTGCCAGCTAGAATCATCATACATATCTGATGAAAGGCCAGGTACTGGCCTAAACGTGTAAAAATATGTATTTTATTTACCATATATGCAATAAATTCCATTCGTGAATGGAATTGTGGGTGTTCTAGAAAAGTGACCAGCACTGCCTGAAGAAGGGGCCTTAAACTGCCTTGAAAGCTTGCATATATATTTCTGGTTAGCCAATAAAGGTATCGCCTCTGTAACTAACATTACTGCGGTCTTCCACCTACTAACCTCTTTATCAGGACACTGAAACTCCTACAAATTTAGACTGGATCCAGACATGGGGAAAATTTCCACCTAGTATTTGTCATGTATATGCAGCAAATACACATTGAATCTGTCCCAAAATCCACGTGTGTCACATTTGTACTTTGTTGCAAGATGTTCCAGCGGATCGCACTATTTACATTACAAAGAGTGAAATCCGCTTTGTTTGCACAACAGAATGAGCATGATAGAGCATTTTCCAGTTTATACAGATGGGTTTTGAAGACTCCATCCACTGAAAATTGCTGTGGATTTGCAGCGCAGCATGCACACAACGCAAATTTGCAACAAATCCGCAGCATCTGGACCCGGCTTACTTACATTTTTTTTAATGGCTACAAAAAGTAATAAGCAAGACATAGCTAAATTAAAGGGGTTGTCCCGCGGCAGCAAGTGGGTCTATACACTTCTGTATGGCCATATTAATGCACTTTGTAATGTACATTGATTATGAGCCATACAGAAGTTATAAGAAGTTTTTCACTTACCTGCTCCGTTGCTGGCGTCCTCGTTTCCATGGAGGCCGTCTAATTTTCGGCGTCTAATGGCCAAATTAGACGCGCTTGCGCAGTCCGGGTCTTCTTCTTTTCTCAATGGGGCTCCGTGTAGCTCCGCCCCGTCACGTGCCGATTCCAGCCAATCAGGAGGCTGGAATCGGCAATGGACCGCACAGAAGCCCTGCGGTCCACCGAGGAAGAAGATCCCGGCGGCCATCTTCAACCGGTAAGTAAGAAGTCACCGGAGCGCGGGGATTCAGGTAAGCGCTGTCCGGTGTTCTTTTTTAACCCCTGCATCGGGGTTGTCTCGCGCCGAACGGGGGGGGGGGGTTGAAAAAAAAAAAAAAAACCGTTTCGGCGCGGGACAACCCCTTTAAGACCCTAGTTGTCTGACCCCAAATTAATGCAGACCTCATACAGTAAAATTAATTCACACCCGAGATGTCAGAACCGAAAATAAATTCACATTCCAAACATCAGACCACAAAACCATTCCAGACCCACTATTAATTTAGTCATCAGACTCCTACAAATAATTCAGCTGTCAGACCCCAATGCTAATTGAAAACCACTCACCACCTAGTAATCACATCTAGAGCTTCATTATACCTTTCCCACCACAATAATAACATCTAGAGCTTTACTACATCCTCACAGTAATCACATCTAGAGCTTTACTACATCCTCACAGTAATGACATCTAGAGCTTTACTACAGCCTCACAGTAATCACATCTAGAGCTTTACTACAGCCTCTCAGTAATCACATCTAGAGCTTTACTACAGCCTCACAGTAATGACATCTAGAGCTTTACTACAGCCTCTCAGTAATCACATCTAGAGCTTTACTACAGCCTCACAGTAATCACATCTAGAGCTTTACTACAGCCTCACAGTAATCACATCTAGAGCTTTACTACATCCTCACAGTAATCACATCTAGAGCTTTACTACATCCTCACAGTAATCACATCTAGAGCTTTACTACATCCTCACAGTAATCACATCTAGAGCTTTACTACATTCTCACAGTAATCACATCTAGAGCTTTACTACATCCTCACAGTAATCACATCTAGAGCTTTACTACATCCTCACAGTAATGACATCTAGAGCTTTACTACAGCCTCTCAGTAATCACATCTAGAGCTTTACTACAGCCTCACAGTAATCACATCTAGAGCTTTACTACAGCCTCACAGTAATCACATCTAGAGCTTTACTACATCCTCACAGTAATCACATCTAGAGCTTTACTACATCCTCACAGTAATCACATCTAGAGCTTTACTACATCCTCCCAGTAATCACATCTAGAGCTTTACTACACCCTCACAGTAATCACATCTAGAGCTTTACTACATCCTCGCAGTAATCACATCTAGAGCTTTACTACAGCCTCTCAGTAATGACATCTAGAGCTTTACTACAGCCTCACAGTAATCACATCTAGAGCTTTACTACATCCTCACAGTATTCACATCTAGAGCTTTACTACATCCTCACACTAATCACATCTAGAGCTTTACTACAGCCTCTCAGTAATGACATCTAGAGCTTTACTACAGCCTCACAGTAATCACATCTAGAGCTTTACTACACCCTCACAGTAATCACATCTAGAGCTTTACTACAGCCTCTCAATAATGACATCTAGAGCTTTACTACAGCCTCACAGTAATCACATCTAGAGCTTTACTACATCCTCACAGTAATCACATCTAGAGCTTTACTACAGCCTCACAGTAATCACATCTAGAGCTTTACTACAGCCTCACAGTAATCACATCTAGAGCTTTACTACATCCTCACAGTAATCACATCTAGAGCTTTACTACACCCTCGCAGTAATCACATCTAGTGTTTCACCATTCCCCCAAGTAATTACATTCTGAGAGCTGATCACAGCAGAAGGATGATGGTAACCCGGACAGCCAGGGAGTGAATAAGTAATGCCCACAGCCCCTACTTGACTGTTGCGGGCAGCATGAGGGGAGGTACTTCTAGCAGACATGCGTCGTTCAACGTAGCATAACTCCGTAAAGGCTTTACATATCCAAGTGATTCTGACAGTGTTTTTTCACCACATGTTGTACTTCATTTAGGTTGTAAAAAGAGACCAATATAATTTGTGTATATTTATTAAAAGTACCAATATTGGAAAAATTTTGAAAAAATTGTCATTTTTTCACATTTTCAACCGTAATAGCTCAAATATGTCCAAACATACTGTACAACTTTTTGATAAGATATATATTTCCATCTGTTTACTTTATTCTGAATGAACACTTGAAAAACTTTTGTGTTTTTTTTAACCATTTATAGGACGTACAAATTTAACATTACTTATCAGCATTTTGAGGAACACTTTGTTTTCCTGCACCAAACCAAGTTTGCAAAGGCTCATAAGTGTCAGAATAATAGATACCCCCCCCAAATGACCCCATTTTAAAAACTACACCTCTTAATGTATTCACTGAGGGGTGTCATGAATATTTTGACCCCACCAGTTTTTTTCAGGAATTAATTCAATTTAGAGGAGATAAAATAAAATTTCATATTTTTGCAAATATGTCATTTTAAAGACATATTTTTTTCCTATAGAGCCCATGAAATTGAGGATTTACACCCCAAAATGGATACCCCCGTTTCTCCCGTGTTCAGAAACATACCCATTGTGGCCCTAATCTTATGTCTGGATGCACAACGGGAACCAAAATGAAAGGAGCAGTCGGTGTCTTTCAGAACATAAATTTTGCTTGAAGGCGTTTTAGGCCCCATAGCACATTTGTAGAGCTCTTGAGCGGCCAAAACCAAAGAGAACCCCCACAAATGACCCCATTTTGAAAACTAAACCCCTTAACGAATTTATCTAGGGGTGTACTGCCCATTTTGACCCCACATTTTTTGAAAGAATTGAAGCAAAGCAAAAGGAAAAAATTGTGATTTTCGTTTTTTTGGCAATTCTGTCATTTTAAAAACAGCTTTTTTTGTACAGCACACACATGAATAAAGACTTGCACCCCAAAATAGATACCCCTATTTCTCCCGTGTTCAGAAACATACCTATTGTGGCCCTAATCTTTTGTCTGGATGCACAATGGGGCCCAAAATGAAAGGAGTAGTCGGTGGCTTTCAGAACAGAAATTTAGCATGAAGGTGATTTAGGCCCCATTGCCTACTTGTAGAACCCTTGAGCGGCCAAAACGACAGAGAACCCCCACAAATTACCCCATTTTGAAAACTAGACCCCCTAGCGAATTTATCTAGGGGTGTACTGTGTATTTTTACACTACAATTTTTGAATAAATCTAAGCAAAGCAGTAGGAAAAAAATTACAATTTTCATTTTTTTGGCAGTTGCATCAATTTAAAAACAGTTTTTTTTGTACAGCACACATAGGAATGAAGACTTTCACCCCAAAATGGATACCTCCATTTGTCCCGTGTTCAGAACAATAACCCTTGTAGCCCTAATTTACTTAAAGGACACATGGCTAGGCCTATAATGGAAGGAGCACCCGTTGGATTTCAGGGTACAACGGAATAAATTCCAGGCCCCATTGCCCACTTATAGAGCCATTGAGCATCCAAAACAATAAAAAAAAACCCACAAATGACCCCATTTTAAAAACTAGACCCCTTAATGAATTCATCTAGGGGTGTACTGCGTATTTTGACTCCACAGTATTTAAATAAATCTAAGCAAAGCAGAAGGAAAAATTACAATTTTCATTTTTTTGGCAATTTTGTCAATTTAAATACTGTTTTTTTTGTACAGTGTACCTAGGAATGAAGACATTCACCCCAAAATGGACCCCCCCCCGTTTGTCCTGTGTTCAGACACATACCCGTTATGGCCCTAATCTACTTACAGGAAACATGGCAAGGCCTATAATGGAGGGAACACCCGTTGGATTGCAGGGCACAACTGAATACATTCCAGGCCCCATTGCCCACTTGTACGGAATAAAAATTGACACCTTAAAAAAATATCCCCCCCCACACACACACACACACCCCTCCGCGCCCTTTTCGGCGTTCCCCAAATCTTAGATAAAAGTAATAATGTGAACTGTGTAATATTTCCGAAGACAGGGGCAATTACGGAGGCTGGTTGGGATGGGTACATGGGGCTATAAAACCGGGTATCCCCCCTCCTCTCATGCTTTCTGGGGTTTTTTCGTGACCTCAGTGGCGGGTATGGGGTGTAAAAAGTGGCGCACTGTGAGTCTCCGTAAGCTTAATGAGGTGCGGCGGTCTCACACAGAAGGCGCTCAACAAGCTGCTCCTGGAACTGCAGGAAGGCGAACGTTCCCGGGGCTTCTTGTAAATTGCGTATTACAGGTAGCGGTCTGAATAACGCCGGGCTCACATGGCTGTAGGTGGAATCCGCTTGCCGAGGCCCGTAGCGGATCCCAGCTGTGAGCCCGGCTGTGACCCTGCGTACGGCCACGTAATGTACTGCGCATAACTGCCTACTCACACAGGCGGTCATGCGCAGTATATATATATTTTTTTTTTGTATTTTTTTTGTATTACCGCAGATCAGACGCATGCGGAATCCGTAATTCCTATCCGGTCATGTGAGACCGGCCTAAGGTAGATCGCTACCTTTTTATCACGTGACCGGAGACCGCTTAACGAGGCCACCTGTCACTGCCCCAGGCTCTCGGTGACCGTTGGTCGCTGGGAGCAAGGAGATTTTAAATTTCCTGGGCTCCCCGACTCCTGCGCATGTGTTCGCTGTTTTGCCGGCGGTCGCATGCGCAGAATCCGGGAACGTTCACGGAAGAAGATTGCGTCGGGGTGCAAATATGGAGGCCTCCGGTAAAAAGTTTCATCTCCTCTCACCGATCGCATCGGTGAGGGGAGATGAACCTTCACCTTTTTTTTTACTTTTACGTGATCGCCATTATCCATTGGATAACGGCGAACACGTGATCAGGAACCGCTCACCGCGCCCCCCCGTGAAATCTCCAGGCTCTCGGCTAAGTTTTGTAGCCAGGAGCAGGGAGATTTTAAATTACCACAGCTTTTGCGCATGCACCTGCCATATTGGCGACGGGCGCGTGCGCAGAAGCTGGGGTAAGGTCCGCGGATAAATCCGGGGGCCTTAGGTACAGTCATTTTATCCTCCGCCACGGATATGATTCGTGGGGGGAGATGAAGCGCAAGTTTTTTAAACTTTTTAAAACTTTTTAAAACTTTTTTTTTAACTTTTTGCACTTTTTTTTTTTTACTTTTTACCCCTTTTTTATTGTTATTTTTTTAACTTTTTGCACTTTTTTTTTAACTTTACATGATCACTGTCATCCATTGGATGACAGTGATCATGTCCCTGGTGACATCCCTCTGCTCTTGGCTACACATGGCAGCCAAGAGCAGAGGGATTTTGAATTTCCCGGGGCTCAAGCCCCTCTGTGCACGCGCCCGATGTCAATCATCGGGCGCACATGCGCAGACGGGGATTTCGGGTCCCGGGACATCGGGACATCGCAGAGGACCGGGGGTGAGTATTTTCACCTCCCCTCATGGATCCAATCCATGAGGGGAGGTGAAACTTTACTTTTTTTTTACTTTTTCAACTTTTTCGCGATCGCCGCTATCTAATCGATAGCGGCGATCGCGGGCCCGGGGACCGCTCACAGCGGTCCCCGGTAACACCTCCTGGCTCCCGGCTACCTTCAGGAGCCGGGAGCCAGGAGATTTTAAATTTGCCGGGGGCTCCCGGGCTTCTGCGCATGCGCGTGACGTCATCGTCTGGCGCGCATGTGCAAAAGGCCGCCGGCGGGTCCGGGAGGACGACATCTCCGTGGGACACCGCCGACAAGCCGGGTAAGTAATTTCAGCTGCTCTGGTGGAGCCGATCCAGCAGGGCAGCTGAATAACTAACTTTTTTGACAGTTTTATTTACTTTTTTGCGATCGGCGCTATGCATTGGCTAGCGCCGATTGCAATGCCGGGGGGGACTGCCCGCATCCTGGGATGACAGCTCCATGCTGTCGGCTACCTGCGGGCACCGACAGCATGGAGCTGTCACGTCCTCAGGCCAGTGGGCATTAATCCAAAGAGGATGCATAAAACTACGTCCTCTAGGATTAAAGCCCACTTTCTGAGGACGTAGTTTCCCGATGGGGCAGTCGTTAAGGGGTTAAACAAGCCCTTTAATGTCGTAGCACCCCAATTAGAAATCACTATTCCAGTCTAAAACCTCTGTATGCACTAATGTGTCATCGGTGACTGATAGATATAACACAGGTGGCCCCTTACCTTGCCAATAATGGATATATATTTAAGGTATCTTTCTTCATACACACTTGGGTCTTGGTACTCCCAGACATGGTCACAAACTCTGAAATCTTTCATGTGCTGCCCTTTGGAATCCACTAATAGTTCATAATCTGTGACAAATAGCAACAGGGGTTTCATCAATTGTAATCTTTCTGCAGAGATACTGAAATGTTATACAGAGTCCATTCGTCTTACCAGATGCAATAAGATTATTGAGCTCCCGGATGACAGAGCGAAAGGGTGGTCTCAAGGCTGGGTTATAAGACATGCACTGTTGCTCTAAGCTTGCCAATTCGATCCAGTGCGGAGCTGGAAGTTGCATCTGATCTTTATAAAACTGCAATTTCTGAATGAAGAAATGTTATCAGTTATAGAAAAGTGAATTAGCAGAACACATCGGTAGTGAACTCTACGCATGTGGACTCAAATTGGTTTTACAGGTAGCATCGGCTATCAGCAGCAGGGTACACCAGGGTCGGAGTACAAGCCACTGCTCTGACCACTGTGTAGTGGACGGCACTTGTAATTGCAGGCTCAGCTCTTAGTGAACCAATGGGACCCCAGTCTGAAATTATGAGTGCCGGCCACTACACAAGGGTCGGTGAAGTAGCATCCACTCTTACCCTGCTGTATCCCGTCACTGACAGTTGACACTGCCTAAAAAACCCTTTAAACAATTAGCACCTCTTCAGCAAAAAAAAACAAAAAATGGCATTAGTTCCATTATTTTGGACCAAATTTATGACAAAGTGCCAAGAGCTGGCCTAAAAAAAGGGAAAATTATATAACATGTCTCCAAGCTGTACCACATTCATCATACAGCATGCACCACTTCTCTGCTTTCTAAATTTAAGACAGTATTGGCAAATACCGTGTTTCCCCGAAAAGAAGACCCTGTCTTATATTAATTTTTGCCCCAAAAGAAGTGCTAGGTCTTATTTTCAGGGATGTCTTTTTATACTTACCTAGCACGCTTGGTCCACGTCCCTCCCACTGCTCTCCGGAGCTCTGGCAGGCTTTCTGCAGTCCTCAGCCGCCCACTGGAGATCGCTTCCTGGTTACAGGATTCATAAATCCTGCCTCCAGGAACTGATGGCTCTGATTGGTTCTCAAGCACTGCTCAGCCAATCAATGGAGCACTCGATGAACTAATGTGATGGCTGTGATTGGTTCATCCAGCTGCATTGATTGGCTGATCAGCGCTCGAGAATCAATCACAGGCATCATGTTGTGAAGGCAAAATTAATGAATTCGCCGAGCCACGGCATTTTTTGGCCAATTCATAAATCCCGCCTCCACAACGCGATGGCTGTGATTGGTTTTCGAGTGCTGCTTAGGTAATCAATACAGTGCTGGATGAAACAATCGCAAGTTTATTGTGTTTCGCCCTCACTGTCAGCGGTCTTCACTGCATCACCCTTGAGTGCGGTGCCATCATAGAGGTCACACAGAGACTCTCTTACAAACATTTCTAATAACATTCCCCGGGAATGAAGATTCCTTTCCCATTGGAGCAGATCAGAATTATGTGCAGACACCATGATAACGTCTATGCCGGAGATACACAGCGAAGAAAAAGCAAGAGAGCAAGAGCCACAGATTCCCAATACAAAAACACAATAAAACACAAAAAATCCAGGAAATCAACATAAAATTAAGGTGAAAATGTTGAACTTTCCATAGAAGCCATTACTTCTTGACTTACATTTTCAGGTTCTTCTGAATTTAGGGGGATAATGCCATCATTAAAGATTTCCCACATTGTGACCCCAAAACTCCAGCAGTCCGATTCTAATGCCAAGTTCCTGACATCCGCCACACATTCAGGAGCCAGCCACGGGATTCTCTCTAGCAGCACTGAAAGAGACAATGTTGAGTCGTTGATACGGCTGCTTTCACATCTGCGTTGGTTTTTTTTCTGTTCCATTCGGGGAGCAGGGAAGGGGAATCCCCTGGTCGCACAGCTCCGTCTGATGACAGAACCAAACAGGGCCAAACGGTTCCCTATAATGGGGTCTGTTCACTTTCTGCTCAGCTTGCCCGGATTTTAGCATGCAGCGCTTTTGCTTCCAGTATTTAAAGCTGGATTTGTGACAGAACCTCCAACCAGAGATGCAACGCAGGTGTGAAATCCCCCTCAGCTGTACTCTCAGCATTCTACAGTCTTTATATAGAACTATATTTATAGTTCAAAAACTACAATTTCCAAATATAAGTTTTTTTAAAAATTCAGTTTTCTTTTTTCCCCACAAACTAGCACCCTTTGTCCAGGGATTGGGCCTGGTATTAAAGCTTATCCTTCTTCAAGTGTATGAGGATGAGTGTCTATGTAGAGCAAAAGCAAAAAGGTTTCCAATCTTGGCCAACCCCTTTATTGTGGTGGCAAGGTGATTGCATTCTATTTAAGTTTGCTCCTAGAGACAAATCTAATTAGTAGTGGGTAGTCACATTGTTGCTGCGGGAGTTGATGCTGTCACAGTGAAACTTTCATCAGTAGCTACTTAAAAATAGACAGATTTATGGTGAAAGCTTTATTTATAGTCTTTTTTCCTTTTTTTCCCACTTTAGTAGTTCCTTACAGTTAGGCCGCCTGCAGACGAGCGGGTCGGATCCGGCAGCGAGAATTCTTGCCGCGGGACCCGACCCGAGAGCCTGCAGGGACGAGTGCGTACTCACCCGCGCCTGGCGGCCCCGGCTCTTTCATGTGCCGGCTGCGGCGCAGCCGGCGCATGTGCAGACCGGAGACGGCGGCCGGGTGAGTGCGTGCCCCGCACAAAAATAGGACATGCCGCGGTTTGTTTGCCGCGCGAGATTTCGCGCGGCCAAACCACGGCCGTCTGCATAGGAGTGCGTATTGTAATGCACTCCTATGCAAACTTTCAGTGGCGGAAATCCTGCGGGAAATCCCGCGGCGGGATTTCCGCCCGTTTGCAGGCGGCCTTATGGTGTTAAAAATTCTATGAGTAAAAAGTGATTGACAGAAACCAAGTAATCTTCTAGATATGACTCTACCGACAAAGAGCAGAGGAGAGGAGAAAGAGGTACAGCAAGAAATGACTCTACCAACAAAGAACAGAGCAGAGGAGAAAGAGGTACAGCAAGAAATGACTCTACCCACAAAGAGCAGAGAAGAAAGAGGTGCAGCAAGAAATGACTCTACCCACAAAGGACAGAGGAGAAAGAGGTACAGCAAGAAATGACTCTACCCACAAAGAGCAGAGGAGAAAGAGGTCCAGCAAGAAATGACTCTACCCACAAAGAGCAGAGGAGAGGAGAAAGAGGTACAGCAAGAAATGACTCTACCCACAAGGAGCAGAGGAGAAGGAGGTGAAGCAGGAAATGACTCTACCCACAAAGAACAGAGGAGAAAGAGGTACGGCAAGAAATGACTCTACCCACAAACAGAGGAGAAAGAGGTACAGCAAGAAATGACTCTACCCACAAAGAGCAGAGGAGAAAGAGGTAAGCAAGAAATGACTCTACCCACAAAGAACAGAGCAGAGGAGAAAGAGGTACAGCAAGAAATGACTCTACCCACAAAGAACAGAGGAGAGGAGAAAGAGGTACAGCAAGAAATGACTCTACCCACAAAGAGCAGAACAGAGGAGAAAGAGGTACAGCAAGAAATGACTCTACCCACAAAGAGCAGAGGAGAAAGAGGTACGGCAAGAAATGACTCTACCCACAAAGACCAGAGGAGAAAGAGGTCCAGCAAGAAATGACTCTACCCACAAAGAGCAGAGGAGAGGAGAAAGAGGCACAGCAAGAAAATAACTCTACCCACAAAGAACAGAGCAGAGGAGAAAGAGTACAGCAAGAAATGACTCAACCCACAAAGAACAGAGCAGAGGAGAAAGAGGGACAGCAAGAAACGACTCTACCCACAAAGAACAGAGCAGAGGAGAAAGAGGTACAGCAAGAAATGACTCTACCCACAAAGAACAGAGCAGAGGAGGAAGAGGTACAGCAAGAAATGACTCTACCCACAAAGAACAGAGCAGAGGAGAAAGAGGGACAGCAAGAAATGACTCTACCACAAAGAACAGAGCAGAGGAGAAAGAGGGGCAGCAAGAAACGACTCTACCCACAAAGAACAGAGCAGAGGAGAAAGAGGTACAGCAAGAAATGACTCTACCCACAAAGAACAGAGCAGAGGAGGAAGAGGTACAGCAAGAAATGACTCTACCCACAAAGAACAGAGCAGAGGAGAAAGAGGGACAGCAAGAAATGACTCTACCACAAAGAACAGAGCAGAGAAGAAAGAGGGACAGCAAGAAATGACTCTACCCACAAAGAACAGAGTAGAGGAGAAAGAGGTGCAGCAGGAAATGGCTCTACCCACAAAGAACAGAGCAGAGGAGAAAGAGGTACAGCAAGAAATGTCTATACCCACAAAGAACTGTGTAGTAAGAACACAGAGTCCTCTTGAATGGAGAAAAAGAAGTGCTGTTGTGAAGAAGAAAAGTAGTGGTGGTTGTGGGGGATTCCCTACTGAGAGGAACAGAGGTCGCTGTCTGCAGACCTGACACCTCATGAGAGGTGTGCTGTTTTCCAGGTGCACAAAGATTTCTTTGATAGGCTGTCAAGACTCTTCCGTCCTACAGAACACCAGCCATTCCTACTAATACTTGTAGGGACAAATGACACTGCAAAAAGGACCTTGCAACTATATGCAGAGACTTTGAAGACCTCGGAAAGAAGGTGAAGGAACTAGGAGCACAGGTGGTCTTCTCATCCATTCTCCTAGTGGATGGCCATGGAATAAGAAGATGGAACAGGATTCTAGAGGTGAACAACTGGCTACATCGATGGTGCCGTCAGCAAAGATTTGGATTCCTAGACCATGGAGTGAATTACCTATATGATGGACTGCTTGCTAGAGACGGGTTGCACCTTACAAAAACAGGTAAGCATATATTTGGTGGGCGTCTTGCTTCACTCATTAGGAGAACTTTAAACTAGAACAATATGAGAAGGGAAGGGAAAGGTAAAAATATACAGCTAATTAATACATTTGAGACCCTCGCTATTACAATTCAGAAGGCAAGTAGGGGAGCAAGAGACCCCGATCACAAACTAACATGTTTTTATACAAATGGCCAGAGCATGGGAAACAAACAAGGAGAACTGGAGCTCCGAACACAGGAAGAGAAATATGATGTCATAGGTATCACGGAAACTTGGTGGGATGATACACATGATTGGATACAAGGCTTGAAGGATACAATGTATTTATAAGAAACTGACCTAATAAAAGGGGAGGAGGTGTTGGGTTGTATGTTAGGAGAACATCCATCTCCACGGAGATTCAAGCTTCAGAGCTGGGAGTTCTGTAGGAACTGTTTGGGTAAGAATACAAGGAGAGAGCAACAGAAAGGACATTTACTATAGGCCATCTGGACAAGCAGAAGATATGGAGGAACTCTTTCTACATCAGATGGACAAGCTCTCAGAGAAGCCCAACATAGTGATCATGGGAGATTTTACCCATCCAGACATTTGTTGGGAATCTCTCAGGTAAAAGTAATGGATCCAACAGATTCTTATCCGCTCTTGTGACAACTTTATCTTCCAAAAGGTAGAAGAGAAAACAAGGGGATCTGCTATCTTGGACCTAATTCTTACCAACAGGGAGGGAATGGTTGAGGAAGTAAGGGTGGCTGGGACCCTAGGAGGCAGTGATCATGATATCCTTGGATGTTGGATAACAAGGGGAGAAAGACCTGAGAAGACTCAGACCTCAAGGTTGGATTTCAGAAAGGAAGATTTCAATTAACTCAGAAAGAGGAAGAATCCAATGGCCGGATGTTCTTAAGGACAGAAATGTCCAAGAAGGTTGGGAAATATGGTGAAATGAGATTCTCAAAACACAATCGTTAACAATCCCTAAAAGAAGGAAGAATGGGAAGCATTTAAAGAAACCAGGATGGATGAACACAGAACTTGTACACATGTTATAATGGAAGAAAATATGTTTATCAAATGGGAAGAGGGGGAATATCTAAAGAAGAATATAATGCGGTCTGCAGAAACTGTAGGGCAAGTGTCAGAAAAGATAAAGCTGATAATGAATTGAGGCTTGTAACAGAGGCCAAAAGCAATTAAAAAAAGGATTTGGGGGGTCAAAAGCAAAAGAAAAATGAAAGATGCTATTGGATGCTTACAAGATGAAAATGGTGAATTGGTTAAGAATGATGGTGAGAAGAACGAACTTTAGATTCTTATTTTGTATCTGTTTTCTCTCAGAAAGTAGATGGAACATCAGCTGATCTTCCCTGTGCTATTGGGGGTATGAAAGAAGGCACGCTATCTGTAAGCAGAGAAATGGTGAGGGAACACTTAGCTAACTTACATGAACCCAAGTCTCAAGGTCCAGATGAATTACATTCTAGGATACTAAAGGAAGCAGCGGAGGTAATTGCTGAACCACTCGCCATAATCTTTGAAAATTCCTGGAGAACAGGAGAAGTCCCAGAAAATTGGAGAAGGGCAAATGTTGTCCCTATCTTCCAAAAAGGGAAGAAGGTGGATCCAGGAAACTACAGGCCTGTGAGCCTGACTTCTATACCAGGGAATATCTTTGTACAAATTATTAAACAGCATGTATGCAAGTACTTGGATGAGAATGGAGTAATTAACTAGAGCCAGCATGGGTTTGTAACAAACAAGTCATGCCAGACAAATCTAATTTCCTTCTATGACAGAATTATCGACTGGGTTGATCAGAGAAATGCGGTGGATATGCTATATCTTGACTTTAGTAAAGCATTTGACAAAGTATCTCATCCCATACGTATTGAAAAAAATCACCAAATATGGGATTGACAAGGCAACTGTTAGATGGATTCACAACTGGCTGAGTGATCGTACTCAAAGAGTGGTCATAAATGGTTGCACATCCAAGTGGAAGAATGTATCAAGTGGGGACCACAAGGCTCTGTCCTAGGCCCTGTGTTGGTCAACATTGTTATAAATGATCTGGAGTAGGGACTTAAGGGGAATCTAATCAAATTTGCAGATGACACAAAACGAGGAGGGATAGATAACACTAGGGAAGAGAAAGAGAGTATTCAAGAAGATCTAGAAAAGCTTGCACAGTGGGCGGTAACTAACAGAATGGTATTTAACAAGGAGAAATGAAAAGTCCTACATTTGGCAAGAAAAATGAAAAAAGCACAAACAGAATGGGAGCAATTGGGCTAAGCAGCAGCACATGTGAAAAAGACTTGGGTATACTAATAGATCATAGACTGAACATGAGTCAACAATGTGATGCAGCAGCCAAAAAGGCAAACACAATGCTGGGATGTATTACGAGAAGCATAGAGTCTAGATCATGTGAGGTCATTATTCCCCTCTACTCTTCCTTAGTCAGACCTCATCTGGAATACTGTGTGCAGTTTTGGGCACCCCAATTTAAAAAAGACATCAACAAACTGGAGCAAGTTCCGAGAAGAGTTACCAAGATGGTGAGCGGTCTGCAAATCATGTGCTATGAGGAACGGTTAAAGGATCTGGGAATGTTTAGCTTGCAAAAAAAAGGCAGAGAGGAGACTTAACAGCTGTCTACAAATATGTGAAGGGCTGTCACAGTGCAGAGGGATCAGCTCTATTCTCATCTGCACAAGGAAAGACTAGAAGCAAAGGGATGAAACTGACAGGGAGAAGACACAGATTAGATATTAGACAGTGACGGGGATCAATGAGTGGAACATGTTGCCACAGAAGTTGGGGAGTTCTTCTGCAATGGAAGTGTTCAAACAGAGGCTGGATAAATATCTGTCTGGGATGATTTAGTGAATGCTGCACTGAGCAGGGGGTTGGATCCGATGACCTTGGAGGTCCTTTCCAACTCTACCAGTCTATGATTCTATAATACCCTTTAATGGCTAACAAAAATACATGATGTTACAGCAAGCATTCCGGTGTTCTTTTGACCCTTCATCAGGCTGAAATGAAACTGGTTTGGATGGGTCACATATATAATATACAAAGGCAGAGAGGACACCCCTCTTGATTGAAATGTTCACAAACAGAAATTTAAGACTGTTTGGCGCTCAACAACAGACAAACTGATCTGAGAGATAAATACTTCATCAGTCCACTGAGCTCATGAATGTGACAGGTTTATGATGTGTCTCATCTCTCCTTCAACTTGCACACGGGAAGGAGATACAGCACCACCTATTGGATGGCAACATTATAACAAGTCAAGTTCTGAATTTTTATGATGTTAAAAAAACAAGAAATGATTGGGAAAGGACATCCCTCTTGACCTCCTTCAGACCTTTCATATTTTCCCCTTATGCAAGAATCCCGGGCTGAGGTTCATTCAATTCTTGAGGGTATCAAACATGGCCATAAATTTGCACTCCCAAATCCTTCTGTGACGCTGTGACTTGAAGTTGCCCTTCAGTATGATAACTCTCATCTGCTCTATGCTGTGTCCCTGACCACAAAAATGTTTTGCCACAGGTAATTCAGTCTTTCCCTCTCTGATTGATGAGATCTCATCCTGGCTCTCAGTTTTTGTCCTGTTGCCCCAATATAAAGCCCCCCAGCGGAACATTTAAGGCACCAGATCAGGTACACAACATCGGACGTGGAACATGTCAATGTCATGTGAATGTCTCCGGGATCTTAGAGTCCTGCTGTGTGTTGGGGATCCGTATCCTGTCGGCGGTCCGTACATGTCAGCAGGTCTTACAGCTCCTTACATTACAGGGATCTTATAGTCCTGCTATGTGTTGGGGTTATGTATCCTGTCTGCGGTCCGTACATGTCAGCAGGTCTTACAGCTCCTTACATTACAGGGATCTTATAGTCCTGCTGTGTGTTGGTGATCTGTATCCTGTCCGCGGTCCGTACATGTTAGCAGGTCTTACAGCTCCTTACATTACAGGGATCTTATAGTCCTGCTGTGTGTTGGGGATCTGTATCCTGTCCGCGGTCCGTACATGTCAGCAGGTCTTACAGCTCCTTATATTACAGGGATCTTAAAGTCCTGCTGTGTGTTGGGGTTATGTATGCTGTCCGCGGTCCGTACATGTCA
Organism: Eleutherodactylus coqui; assembly: GCF_035609145.1. NCBI lineage: Eukaryota > Metazoa > Chordata > Amphibia > Anura > Eleutherodactylidae > Eleutherodactylus > Eleutherodactylus coqui. The sequence goes on from NC_089841.1 coordinate 276,041,727, forward strand.
GCAGGTCTTACAGCTCCTTACATTACAGGGATCTTATAGTCCTGCTGTGTGGTGGGGTTATGTATCCTGTCCGCGGTCTGTACATGTCAGCAGGTCTTACAGCTCCTTACATTACAGGGTCTTATAGTCCTGCTGTGTGTTGGGGTTATGTATCCTGTCTGCGGTCCGTACATGTCAGCAGGTGTTACAGCTCCTTACCATACACGGATCTTATAGTCCTGCTGTGTGTTAGGGATCTGTATCCTGTCCGCGGTCCGTACATGTCAGCAGGTCTTACAGCTCCTTACATTACAGGGATCTTATAGTTCTGCTGTGTGTTGGGGTTATGTATCCTGTCCGTGGTCCGTTCAGGTCAGCAGGTCTTACAGCTCCTTACATTAACAGGAATCTTATAGTCCTGCTGTGTGTTGGGGTTATGTATCCTGTCGGCGGTCTGTACATGTCAGCAGGTCTTACAGCTTCTTATATTCAGGGAGAAGTTCCTTTTTGTGTGTCGGAGGACATGAGTATGAGTAACACACAGAGGCACAAGAGGTTTAAGGCAGATCCATAAAGGAGTTTTTTTCGAGTAACCCTTCCATTGCTGGTGATTCCTGGGTATCCTGGTGGCTCTGCTGATTTCTGGGTATCCTGGTGGCTCTGGTGATTCCTGGGTATCCTGGTGGCTGTGTCGATTCCTGGGTATCCTGGTGGCTCTGGTGATTTCTGAGTATCCTGGTGGCGCTGGTGATTCCTGGGTATCCTGGTGGCTCTGGTGATTCCTGGGTATCCTGGTGGCTCTGGTGATTCCTGGGTATCCTGGTGGCTCTGGTGATTCCTGGGTATCCTGGTGGCTCTGATGATTCCTGGTTATCGTGGCTCTGGTGATTCTTGGGTATCCTGGTGGCTCTGATGATTCCTGGTTATCGTGGCTCTGGTGATTCCTGGGTATCCTTGTGGCTCTGGTGATTCCTGGGTATCCTGGTGGCTCTGGTGATTCCTGGGTATCCTGGTGGCTCTGGTGATTCCTGGGTATCCTGGTGGCTCTGGTGATTCCTGGGTATCCTGGTGGCTCTGGTGATTCCTGGGTATCCTGGTGGCTCTGATGATTCCTGGGTATCCTGGTGGCTCTGGTGATTCCTGGCTATCCTGGTGGCTCTGGTGATTTCTGAGTATCCTGGTGGCTCTGGTGATTCCTGGGTATCCTGGTGGCTCTGGTGATTCCTGGGTATCCTGGTGGCTCTGGTGATTCCTGGGTATCCTGGTGGCTCTGGTGATTTCTGAGTATCCTGGTGGCTCTGGTGATTCCTGAGTATCCTGGTGGCTCTGGTGATTCCTGGGTATCCTGGTGGCTCTGGTGATTCCTGGGTATCCTGGTGATTTGGTCATCAGTTGAGGTGGGATGTTAGCCTGATTTATAAATGTATGAGCAACACACTGAGGCACAAGAGGTTTAAGGCAGATCCATAAAGGAGTTTTTTTCGAGTAACCCTTCCATTGCTGGTGATTCCTGGGTATCCTTGTGGCTCTGATGATTTCTGGGTATCCTGGTGGCTCTGGTGATTCCTGGGTATTCTGGTGGCTCTGATGATTTCTGGGTATCCTGGTGGCTCTGGTGATTCCTGGGTATCCTGGTGGCTCTGGTGATTCCTGGGTATCCTGGTGGCTCTGGTGATTCCTGGGTATCCTGGTGGCTCTGGTGATTCCTTGGTATCCTGGTGGCTCTGGTGATTCCTGGGTATCCTGGTGGCTCTGGTGATTTCTGGGTATCCTGGTGGCTCTGGTGATTTCTGGGTATCCTGGTGGCTCTGGTGATTCCTGGGTATCCTGGCGGCTCTGGTGATTCCTGGGTATCCAGGCGGCTCTGGTGATTCCTGGGTATCCTGGCGGCTCTGGTGATTTCTGGGTATCCTGGCGGCTCTGGTGATTCCTGGGTATCCTGGTGGCTCTGGTGATTTCTGAGTATCCTGGTGGTTCTGGGGATTCCTGGGTATCCTGGTGGCTCTGGTGATTCCTGGGTATCCTGGTGGCTCTGTTGATTTCTGGGTATCCTGGTGGCTCTGATGATTTCTGGGTATCCTGGTGGCTCTGGTGATTCCTGGGTATCCTGCTGGTTCTGGTGATTCCTGGGTATCCTGGTGGCTCTGATGATTTCTGGGTATCCTGGTGGCTCTGATGATTTCTGGGTATCCTGGTGGCTCTGGTGATTCCTGATTATCCTGGTGGCTCTGGTGATTCCTGGGTATCCTGGCGGCTCTGGTGATTCCTGGGTATCCTGGTGGCTCTGGTGATTCCTGGGTATCCTGGTGGCTCTGGTGATTTCTGAGTATCCTGGTGGCTCTGGTGATTTCTGAGTATCCTGGTGGCTCTGGTGATTCCTGGGTATCCTGGTGGCTCTGGTGATTTCTGAGTATCCTGGTGGCTCTGGTGATTTCTGAGTATCCTGGTGGCTCTGGTGATTCCTGGGTATCCTGGTGGCTCTGATGATTCCTGGGTATCCTGGTGGCTCTGGTGATTCCTGGGTATCCTGGTGGCTCTGGTGATTCCTGGGTATCCTGGTGGCTCTGGTGTTTCCTGGGTATCCTGGTGGCTCTGGTGATTCCTGGGTATCCTGGTGATTTGGTCATCAGTTGAGGTGGAATGTTAGCCTGATTTATAAATGTATGAATAACACACTGAGGCACAAGAGGTTTAAGGCAGATCCATAAAGGAGTTTAATTCGAGTAACCCTTCCATTGCTGGAAGTGGGGGACACAATGTATATTGAAAAAGAAATAACTAAATAAAAGCCTCCATGTGCACACTGCTCTCCCATCGCCGCTCACTGCTGCTCTGCTCTTCTGTTTACAAGTGTTGTAGCAGCCACATGGGTTGTTTACCCATGTGAGAAATGCAGCCAATAGGAGGCCAGACAGAGGCATCATCAGCAATGTCCCATAAAACTGCTTTGGGGCTTCTACGAGTCAAAAATTATCTGCACGCTAATTATACTAAAACTTCAGTTGGCCGCACTGTCTCATCAACACTTTCAGTTGTAGGTCGCTGCCTCCCCAGTCACTGCTGGGCAGGTTGAACATGTTACGTCAGTTAGAAGAAAAATGGCGGCCCCACTGGTGAGTTGCACAGAAGAAGAGCAGCATGCAGTGATTGTTTTTTTCTGGTCTGAGTGTGTGTCTGGGGCCAATATTCATCAAAGACCTGGTACAAAGTATGGAGAAAGTGTTTGTGAATGGATAGAGAAGTTCAGGGAAGGTCGCACAAGTGTCAGTCCTGAAGAAGGGAGTGGAGCATTATCAGGAAAAAGGTTCAACAATCAACAGTGCTTGTTAAAGTGAGAGGCTCACTGCAGAGCTGAAGCCTAAAATCTAATTAAATGCAGAGGACTGCTATCCAAGGCTGTTGTGTTGTTGCACACCACTGCCCACACTGTCAGCACTCCCCAAAAACTTTGTTTTGAAGTATCCTCTGTAGTTCGGATCTTGCACCATCTGACTGTCTCCTGTTTGGTCCTTTGAAAGAACCTGTAAGAGGACGAAGATTGGCATATGACGAGGAGGTGAAGACAGCGCTGCTTTCATGCGTTCATCGCAGCTCAGCCTAAAACGTTTTTTAACGAGGCAATATGGCAGCTTGTTTACAGACGGGCAAAGTCCATTATAAAGCAATTATATTGATAGATGATTAAAATAAATCCTACAGCCAAAGTGCTGATCACTTTTGATCCACCCTCATATATTAGAAGCCCACATAACAGATTTACAGGACACCGCCAGGCCTGCTGGCCGGGTAACATTACCGGTTAGTTCCAGAACGATGAACCAGCAGTCCGGTACCACGGGGAGTGCATTGATTGTTTATAGTTTTGGGCATGGGGAATACAAAACTACATTAAATCCATAACTTGGAAAACCTCTGTAAGGCTTTTGGGCCCTGATGCAAATGTTCAGCTTCTTCCAGATTTACTAGAGTAATTGGAAAAAGATCTGTGAGGCAGCGAAGACTGGATGTTCTGCCCCACATAAACCGAAGCTACATACCATTCCATTCTAGGTGTTTTAGTGGTTACAGCACCATCTAGCTGTGTTACAAAGGTATTACAACTTGTTTTTCTACCATAAAGAGTGATGTATTATGGGTAGTTTGCAAGGCATTGTGGGAAGAAGGAACTTTCAGTCAGAACTTCCAGTCAGAGACAGACTTATCCTTGCTCTCTCCTCTTCAATATCCACCATCCTTGTAAAAGCATATCTGGTAAGGAAGCTTCCCTTGTTTCAGAGACAGAATGTTCTGCAGAGCTGTTCAGCGGTCGGTTGTGTTGTTACTCGGGGAGTTATAACTGTTTAGCCATGCAGCACTATGTGTAGCAGCCATTGTGCCATGTGCCTCCATGTTAATGTTATGTAATGTTTCTATGCATCATACTTATGTGAATTATCTGTATTCTTATAGTTTTACCAATCAATCCTCGCATTATCACAAGCCCAATCGCATCGAATGCACGCTTGTATGCTGCGATCTGTTAACCAATAAACCTGTCAGATTAAGGAGAGCAGCTTGTTTATTTGGAAGACGGAAATGGTTAAGCTGAATGTCGGACTGCACACTGTGTGACCGTGTAAGAAGACAGAACAGTAAAACAGATGCTAGTCACCCGCGATAGTGGATCAGACTAGACGGAGCCGCCATCAGCCACGCGGTCTTACGTACAAGATTGCAGCGGCCGCCATTTAGTCACAAGAGATGCAACTGAAGCAAAACCAAGCAGATCAAGAAAAAGAGAGAGTCTGCCTGCAGGCGTCGCTGGAAAAACTCGCCACAGAGAAAGAAGCGGCAGCCGCATTAGCCAAAGCAGAGTTCCTAGAAGCCGCAGAGCTCCCTGAATTAGAGAAACACAGCCAGGTACTCGGGTTGGGGCTAGACCAAGAAGATCCAGCACAGCGCGTCTCAGAATATGTCCATCGGCATCCCAAGGCAGAATTCAACTATGATCCAGTATACCAAACAGAGCGTCAAAGACCCCACTTCGAGACACAGTACCTCGAACAGGACGGTATGCGAAAAAAAGCGGCGCTGACCACGACCACCACCCTACAAAAAGGAAGCTACAACCCTCGCTCCGACTTAAAGAGACAACTTTCGCTTCAGAACGGTACGATACAGACTGCCCCAAGCCAGAAACTCCTAAAAGGTATGGTGATACACTTCACACGCAGCATAACAGCACACCGGGTAGTATTGGCGCTAACCAGGCTATCGTGGACTTCGCTAGGTTCTTTGCTAAACGAGAACTGAGAACTGGTTACCAAGGGACTTATAAAGTTCACCGATCGCCCAGAGAACTACCGAGCATGGCGAGCCTCCTTCCAGAACGCCATAAGGGACTTGGGTCTCTCCTGCAGTGAGGAGTTGGATCTCTTGGTGAAGTGGCTTGGAAGCGAGTCTGCTGAACGTGCCAAAAGAATCAGAGACATTAACATAAACTATCCAGGCGAAGGCCTAAAGATGGTGTGGGAAAGACTTGATGAGTGTTATGGGTCAATAGAAGTTATAGAAAATGCTTTATTTAAGAGAATTGATAATTTTCCCAAAATAGTGGGTAAGAGTTACCAGAAACTCAGGGAACTTAGTGACCTGTTAACAGTGGTACAGGTTGGTCACGCAAAAGGAGATCTGCCAGGGCTAGCATTCCTGGACACCGCCAGGGGTGTTAATCCGATTGTCCAAAAACTCCCTTATAACTTACAGGAGAAGTGGATCACGCATGGTTCCCATTATAAACAGGTTCATAATGTACCATTTCCCCCCTTTCAGGTATTTGTAGGCTTTGTTGCTCAACAGGCATGGATCAGAAACGATCCCAGTTTTGACTTTACATTGTCTTGTCCCACTACCCCTGGTGTCAAACCTCTTAAAACACCAGTAGCGGTCCACAAAACTAATGTTGCCTCGACAGGTTCTCCTTACAGGTCGTTTAAGCCTCATCAAGAAGAGAACAAACATGAGGATCCTACTAAATAATGCCCCTTTGCACAAGAAACCACACTCCTTGCTAAAATGCAGAGCCTTCAGGGAGAAGTCTTTAGAGGATCGCAAGGAATTCCTTAAAGAAAACAACGTCTGCTTCAGGTGCTGCACTACAACATCGCACTTCGCCAGGAACTGTAAGGTCAGTTTGACATGCATCGAATGCAGTAGCACAGAGCACAACACAGCTCTTCACCCTGGACCACCCTCTCAGGTATCATCCCAAGCAGAGGAACAGGATGGAGAGCAGATAGACACAGCAATAGTCACTTCTCAGTGTACAGAGATCTGTAAAGGACTCGCAGGAGGGAAGTCATGCTCCAAAATCTGTCTTGTCAGGGTTTATCCTGTCGGCCACCGAGATAAGGCGATCAAGGTGTACACAATCTTAGATGACCAAAGCAACAGGTCTTTAGCTAAATCCACCTTCTTCGACACCTTCAACATCATAGGGCCTGGTTCTCCTTACTCCTTAAGGACGTGTGCAGGTACCGTTGAGACGGCGGGGAGGAAGGCAACTGGATACATGGTAGAGTCCATAGATGGTCAGACCTGCTTGCCCCTGCCAACCATACTGGAATGCAACCACATTCCTGACAACCGGTCTGAGATACCTACACCAGAGGTAGCAGCATACCACCCCCACCTCAGACGTATAGCTCACCTGATACCGAAACTTGAGCCAAAAGCCCCAATAATCCTACTCCTTGGAAGAGACATACTACGAGTTCATAAGGCTAGGGGACAGATTAACGGTTCCCAGAATGCTCCATACGCCCAGAGACTTGACCTAAGATGGGTCATCATTGGAGACGTCTGTCTAGGAGGAGCACACAAGCCGACCTCAGTCAACAGTATGCTTACCAACACACTAAAAAGTGGACGCCCTTCCCTATTCCAGCCATGCCACAACAGTTTCCTGGTAAGAGTTGCCACAAAGCACTCCCGTGCCTTGTCCCTTCGCAGATCCCTCCTGTGAAGACCACGCCTGCGACGGTGAGCAAGATCACTTAGGGTGCACAGTCTTTCACAGGACAAGAGAGGACAACAGGGTCGCGATGTCCATAGAAGACAAGCTGTTCTTGGATATCATGGATCAAGAAATAGTAAAGGACAAGTCCAAAAGCTGGGTTGCACCTCTACCGTTCAAAACCCAGAGACGACGCCTGCCTAACAACAAAGAACTTGTCTACAGCCGATTTATCCCTCAAACACAAACTCCAGAGATGAAAGAACATTTCTTCACCTTCATGGAAAGAATATTCCAGAACAACCACGCAGAAGTGGCACCCGTGCTCCAAGATTCCCAGGAGTGTTGGTACTTACCCATATTCGGCGTTTACCACCCCAAGAAACCAGGACAAATAAGGGTAGTATTTGATTCGAGTGCCAGATGTGAAGGCGTCTCGCTAAATGATGTCTTACTGTCCGGTCCAGACCTCAACAACAGACTTCTAGAGGTACTCCTCCGCTTCCGCAGGGATTCCGTAGCATTTATGGCCGACATACAACAAATGTTCCACTGCTTTCTCGTCAAGGAAGAACATAGAAACTACTTAAGGTTCTTCTGGTACCGCAACAACGACCCTAACGGAGACATCATAGAGTACCGAATGAGGGTGCACATCTTTGGAAACAGTCCTTCTCCCACAGTTGCCATCTATGGTCTCAGACACTCAACCCGAGAGGGCGAAGCAAAATACGGGTCTGATGTCAGGTCCTTTGTAGAAAGGGACTTCTATGTGGACGACTGCTTGAAGTCTACACCCACGAACGAGACTGCAATCAATCTCCTGAAAAGAGCTCAAGAGATGCTTGCTCAATCTAATTTGAGGTTGCACAAAATCGCTTCTAACAGCCGTGAGTTAATGGAGGCCTTCTCACCCCAAGATCATTCAAGCGATCTAAAGGACTTGGATCTTAGCACAGACTCCCTTCCCATGCAACGGAGCCTTGGTCTGCTCTGGGATTTAAAGGCGGACACATTCACCTTCCAGATCAGCAAGGAAGAAAAACCTTTCACACGCAGAGGGGTCCTGTCTACCATAAACAGTTTATATGATCCTCTGGGATTCGTAACACCTGTTACCATCCAAGGCAAAATGATGCTAAGAGACTTTACCACAGAGACGCCTGATTGGGATGATCCGCTTCCCATGGAGAGAAAAGACATGTGGACAGGTTGGAGAAAGTCTCTTAAAACTTTGTCCAGTCTTCACGTGGCACGTCCATATGCTTCCGTGCCTTCAACGGAAGTCAAGATGCAAAGACTGTATATCTTCTGTGATGCATCAGTCAAGGCGATTGCTGCCATAGCATACCTAAAGACCATAGACGTCAAGGAACAAAGCCATATAGGGTTTGTTATGAGCAGAGCCAAACTGGCGCCACTCCGCGAGCACACTATACCCAGACTGGAACTATGCACTGCTGTGCTTGCGGTAGAGTTGGCTGAACTTATAACCTCAGGAATGAATCTGGAAATCGAGGAAGTCGAATTTTACAGGGACAGCAAGGTAGTCTTAGGATATATTCGCAACAAAACCAGACGCTTTTACGTCTGTCAGCAATAGGGTGCTGAGGATCAGGAGATCCACTTGTCCGAAGCAATGGCACTATGTTCCTACAAACCATAATCCGGCAGACCATGCAACTAGATCTGTAGCAGCGGGTGACCTTAAGAATACAACATGGTTTACGGGTCCTGCATTTCTGTACAGTTCAACGTCTTACAGCATTGGATCCGACTCATTTGAATTGGTAAACCCAGATACCGATGAAGAAATCCGACCCGAAGTATCTGCTCTATGCACGGTGACTTTGGAACACCAACTCAAATCCCATCGTTTCAACAGATTCTCCACTTGGATGTCGCTCGTTCGTGCTATAGCCTGTTTAACCATATAGATCAGTCTTATAGGTCAACATTACCTGTGAGTCAAAGGCCTTGCAAGGGTTGGCATCACTGCAAACACGCCTTTACCGCTACCAATCTGGACAGAGCCAAGAGCATAATAATTCGCACTATACAACATGAATGTTATGCTAAAGAAATAGACTACCTCAACAAAGGCCAAACAGTCCTCAAGGATAGCGCTTTGAAGAAGCTTGATCCCATCATTGACCAAGATGGGTCCCTAAGAATAAGAGGTCGCCTACAAGCAGCCAAAGTGGAATTTAAGGAGAAACATCCTATGGTAATTCCTGGGCATTATCATGTCACGACTCTGCTCGTACTCATCACCAACACGTTCCCGAGCAAAGATGGGAAGGTACGCAAGTTCGAGGTCAAAGTGTGGAAGCCTGGAGAAGACAAGCTATTTCTCAGGCTAGTGACGGAACTTGTTTTGTTGTTTTCACTGGAAAGACCCAATAGTGACGTCCGTTGACGTCAGACGGGGAGTGTTCAGCCCCACATAAACCGAAGCTACATAACATTCCATTCTAGGTGTTTTAGTGGTTACAGCACCATCTAGCTGTGTTACAAAGGTATTACAACTTGTTTTTCTACCATAAAGAGTGATGTATTATGGGTAGTTTGCAAGGCATTGTGGGAAGCCAGAACTTCCAGCCAGAGGTAGACAGAGTTCAGACTTGCCTTTGCTCTCTCCTCTTCAAAATCCACCATCCTTGTAAAAGCATATCTGGTAAGGAAGCTTCCCTTGTTTCAGAGACAGAATGTTCTGCAGAGCTGTTCAGTGGTCAGTTGTATTGTTACTCGGGGAGTTATAACTGTTTAGTTAGCCATGCAGCACTATGTGTAGCAGCCATTGTGCCATGTGCCTCCATGTTACTGTTATGTAATGTTTGCTATGCATCATACTTATGCAAATTATCTGTATTCTTATAGTTTTACCACAATCAATCCTCGCATTATCACAAGCCCAATCGCATCGAATGCATGCTTGTATGCTACGATCTGTTAGCCAATAAACCTGTCAGATTAAGAAGAGCAGCTTGTTTATTTGGAAGACAGAAATGGTTAATCTGAATGTTGGACTGCACACTGTGTGACCGTGTAAGAAGACAGAACACTGGACACTCCTAGTGGAGTCATCACAAGGACAAGCATGCCCAAAATGGGTGAAGCCTCAAAATTTCAGGAAAATACTTAGGTACTAAGATTCCCTCAAGTGCCATAGAGATAGAAGGTGCAAAATACTCAGGGGCTAGTGCTGCCATTAAGATGGGGCATATTGCCAAGGCTCCCCATTGACCCAAGGAAGATGATGTCAATGTCCGAGTGGGATGAGGAATAATAAAAAAGGTGTGAGGTATTGTGCTGCATCCCATGAGTAGCCAATCCTCTCCGCTGTGGGCCTTTGCTGTCAGGCATGCCGTGCAGCATGAATTATTGTTCAGCATTCAGATTCTGCAGGCATTCGCACCAAAAAATGATTGTTCAGATTTCCATGATGCAGGACTTTCAGGAGCCTACATGGAACCTCCCAATGTCCATGGGGCTTTGTACTATGGGCCTATCATCACACAAGTTTCCTTCTACTGCTTTTTGTAGATATTCTGCCCTAGAAGAATGGTTCTGCAATACTGCGTTACACGGAGCCTGCCACAGTTGTATCTCTGCTAGCGTAATACGATTAATAGTATCTAGATGCCTCCATATGAAATCAGAGGCAAAGAGAGGAATAGCAGGGCCACATAGACTTCCATGAGTGCTGCAGTATGGCTTCACACAACTTGGAGGTTGCATGGAGCCACAATACAGTTGTGTGCATGACCTCTAAGAGACATCTTATACTAAGGCGATGAAGAGAAGTAGTATTGGTCAATCGAAAGGATAGTCTAAATAAGAAAAAGGGTGAAATGTTATTTGACTGATGCCATGTAAGAACTTCCCAATCACATCATAAAATCAAAGCATAAGACAATATTAGAAGTCAGTAAATACAAGTCTGAGGTCCTTCTATGTTTTTACACCTTATCCATAAGCGGACACTTTGCTAGAAATTAAATAGGTTATTATTAAACTATCCAGCCCGTCTGGTTGCGGTCACAATGTACATTAGGCCATCGCTCAGCCTGCACTCGGTCTCGCCTGTACATTCACCTCTTCATCCAACAGAACCAAAAGTGTCTGAAGTTGTTTTCATTTCCCATGGTTTATTTCCTGTTGCACCGAAGACATAGTCATCACCGCCGTGAGCCTTTAAAGGAAACCCATATTATACCCATTTCATTATATCGCCTTCTATGTACTTACTGCCTCTTTCCAAAATCTTGATGCTCACTCCACGGTCACTGAGTTTTATAAATGGAGGGGTGTCCTTGTCTCCTTCACGGCTCAATAGTATTTTCTTAGCTGATATGTTTCCATGAACCAACTGTTTATCCTCCTGAGATACAGAAGATTGAGTAATGTTAAGGGCTGTCCAGTTATACACTACTAAAGCCTGTTCTTAGGATAGACCATCAATAGTAGATGGGTTAGGGTCCACCACCCGGGACCCCACTGATCAGCAGCTTACTGGACCACTACCTTCCTGCACTAAGCCAATTACTGCAGGAAGCAGGCAGCTCCACTCCCACTGCAGTGGCTCGACTTGGGCATTACAGGCAATGGGAATTTCAATGGAAACATTGGCTGTATTACCAAGCCTGGTCACTAGAGCGGGTGTGCAGCTGTCTGAATCCTGCAGAAATCAGCTCAATGCATAAGGGCATTGGCATGGTGAAAGCTGAAAGCAGCAGCCCCCTGCTGATCTACTACTGATGACTTATCCTGCGGATGGGCCAGCAATCGTTTACAACTCAACAACCCCTTTAACTGTAAGGAAAAAAACAAACTAACATGTACTAGGAATTAATGTATGCAACTATAAAGAGTTCTGTACCTCACATCTTATAAGAACCCCCAAAAGCATTATCCGTAATGACTACACAGTAAAGATGTGACAACACAGTTCTTTGCCTTCTTCATGGAGATATCAGTGCAGCAACATGCGAGTCTGATACTTGTGGAGGGGTAGCCCCTCTATAGAGTTGATGCGGATAAGGGATAGCGGCTTTAGGGCGCCTACCCACTTGCGTTGCCGATTTTCGCATGTGAAAAATGCGGCGTTTTTGCGCGTTTTTCGTGGCGTTTTTTGCAGCCCTCCATTGACAATCATGGGTGCATTAAGAGAAAAATAAGGAGACATATGCAACTGACAGTTCCTATGTGAAAAAAACCCACCAAACGGACAAAAAACCCCAGATGGACAAGAACACATTCTATACTAATTGCTCTTGAGAAAAAACGCAAAACATCGCAGGAAAAAAAATCGCCAGTGGGTAGGCGCCCTTATACTGAAACAAGTTTTCCGTTGTTGCGTTGAGTTGTTGTAACACTTTTTTGTTGAAGCACTTAAGCCGGGTGATTGGACGAGTGAGGCCGGGTGATTGGACGAGTGAGGCCGGGTGATTGGACGAGTGAGGCCGGGTGATTGGACGAGTGGGGCCGGGTGATTGGACGAGTGAGGCCGGGTGATTGGACGAGTGAGGCCGGGTGATTGGACGAGTGGGGCCGGGTGATTGGACGAGTGAGGTGATGACTGGAGGAGGAGGGTGTCTCCATATGGGAGCAGTGCACGATGTAGGAAGTTACAGAAGGAAAGCTGCAGATGTTTTTTGTGACAGAGAAGGGAAGCCACGAGGCTGCAACGCCCTATGGGCAATCTAGTGAGCGTCATCATCAAGAGTTCCACTTAGCGGATAGTTTGCCCACTCCAGCTAGAGCTGGTCAACCACGGCAGGAGCCTCAGCAACATTTAACCCTGTCTCGTCTACAGCTTGAAAAACACTGATAGTTCATTAATAAACTAGAGTTTGATACTGAGCTGCATGAAAGGTTGGCATATAAAATGGGAATGCTTGGTCTGGGGAGATTGTGTGTCAGTAACTGGTCAGTGATAGGAAGTAGAGGGGGTTATACATGGTGCATACTCTGTGTGATATAGAGACTGGTAGGCCGTCAGCTATTTTGTATGTGTCAGAACCTTGAGCCTACCTCAGCTTCCTCAGATATATATATATATATATATATATATATATAATCTGCACTGCTAGTCTTTTTAGAATTAATCTGCAATTTATTAGTCGAGCCTTATCTGTTGTAAAATGAATCTTGACTCCAAAGTTTTTGTTCATAATTCATAGGTCTGGGCTCCAGCCTACCTTTAAAACTTGGTGGCAACAGCATTGTGGAGTGCTGGAGGGCATTAGACTGGATCAGGGGGTGATTTGTGCTTTTGGTCTGCATGTGGCAGGACCCTGTGAAAGTTGGTTACAAATCCACAGTCACAATCTCTCTAGAGCGACCAGACTCTGCGTCACAAATTAGATGCAATGGTTAAAGCGATTGTCTCTCTCCTCACTATCCATGACACTCTGATTGATGCTTCGAGCTGTGGTGCTGGCAACATCTGCTGTGTATACCCTGGAGAGCAAAAGTAACAGAATCCTGAATCATATAAAACCCGATATATCAGCGGAGGACAAGATGACCGGGCTCAGGCTCACGGAGGACAAGATGACCGGGCTCAGGCTCACGGAGGACAAGATGACCGGGCTCAGGCTCACGGAGGACAAGATGACCGGGCTCAGGCTCACGGAGGACAAGATGACCGGGCTCAGGCTCACGGAGGACAAGATGACCGGGCTCAGGCTCACGGAGGACAAAATGACCGGGCCCAGGCTCACGGAGGACGAGATGACCGGGCCCAGGCTCACGGAGGACGAGATGACCGGGCCCAGGCTCACGGAGGACGAGATGACCGGGCCCAGGCTCACGGAGGACGAGATGACCGGGCCCAGGCTCACGGAGGACGAGATGACCGGGCCCAGGCTCACGGAGGACGAGATGACCGGGCCCAGGCTCACGGAGGACGAGATGACCGGGCCCAGGCTCACGGAGGACGAGATGACCGGGCCCAGGCTCACGGAGGACGAGATGACCGGGCCCAGGCTCACGGAGGACGAGATGACCGGGCCCAGGCTCACGGAGGACGAGATGACCGGGCCCAGGCTCACGGAGGACGAGATGACCGGGCCCAGGCTCACGGAGGACGAGATGACCGGGCCCAGGCTCACGGAGGACGAGATGACCGGGCCCAGGCTCACGGAGGACGAGATGACCGGGCCCAGGCTCACGGAGGACGAGATGACCGGGCCCAGGCTCACGGAGGACGAGATGACCGGGCCCAGGCTCACGGAGGACGAGATGACCGGGCCCAGGCTCACGGAGGACGAGATGACCGGGCCCAGGCTCAGGCTCACGTATTTTGGCCATGCAATGCGAGCACAGTCACTAGAAATATCTATAATGCTTAAACAGATCAGTGGCAAAAGAAGACCTGGTGTCAAAAAACACGATGGCTGATACTGTCAGAGCCAATACTGGCATGGATATCACACAAGTCAAAGAAGCAAAACCAAAAACATAGAGGGTGTTCACCTTTTGGGTCACTGAGGGTATTGAATGGCTAAATGGCCAACAACAACACTCTGATTGGGTCACCATTACTAGTGGGGTACCACAGGTGGCAGTATTGGAGGGGTCACCATTGCTAGTGGGGTACCACAGGTGGCAGTATTGGAGGGGTCACTATTACTAGTAGGGTACCAAAGTGGCAGTATTGGAGGGGCTACTAGTGGGGTACCACAGATGGCAGTATTGGAGGGGTCACCATTACTAATGGGGTACCACAGGGGTCGGTTTTGGGCTCTATTCTTTTTAATATATTTATTAATGACCCGATAGAAGGATTGTGAGGTAAAATATCAGTATTTGCTGGGGATACAAAACTATGTAAAGATATTAAAACAATAGAGGATGTAAGGTCGGTGCAAGAGGATCAGGATAAGTTGGGGCAGAAAAGTGGCAAATGAGGTGTAACAGTGATAAATGTAAGGTTCTGTATGCGGGCAGAGGAACTTTTTTGCCCTAAGCTGAGGAAAATTGTCTTCTTCCTCATGGGGTTTTTTTGCCTTCCTCTGGATCAACATTGTAGGGGGGCATGGGTAATGGGCTGCACTAGATGGACATTCGTCTTTTTTTCAGCCTAACGTACTATGTTACTATGTAGTTTTGAGCAGCATATCCAGTGGTCCAATTCCTTCAAATGATACAAAGTGGGACACTGCCCCCCACCGCCAGTCCCCAACCGACTTCCTGTGTACCTGCTCATAGTTTGGCTACTCCAGTGCTCCTATGACAAGCATTCTTGTCTTGTGTTCTGCTTGTTTAGCATATAAGGCAAATTTGTGGATTCAAAGATGAGAATCACAGCCTGATGTCGCCCTTGCAATCCATGTGAAACCCCTGGAAGCGAGGCATTTGTATCTGAAAACAACCTCACATGACTGCGGGCCTGGATGAATACCGCTGTGAGATGGGGTTCATATCTGCGAGAGATTTGTGCGTCTCGCAACACACAAGTCTCACATGATTTTGACGCCAGTGTGAAGGCCCCCTTACAAGGAGAGACTCAGTGCACTTCTGGGGGTTATGGGGTTCGCACAGCGATGGAAGTTACAGCACCAGGTCCGCAGTGTCCTCATGGCTCTGAAATGTACTTGACATTGAGCTCGGGCTTTCGGGTGACACATAATCCCATTACAAAGTTCTCCTTTGATAAGGACACTGGCAAGTTACGGTGCCAGAAGGTCCCTGAGAAATATAAGAGGCGACAAGGCTTTGTGGGCAGGGGGTAATTAACATCCACTTGGCACTGGATAACTTCATGACCATCCAGATAAAGGATTTCCTGAGACAAATGTGCATCAAAGGTCCCGGCCAATGTGAGGGGGTAATGAATATTGAGGAGTTCAACCCAGCTTTCCCCTAGTCAAGGACGATGGCAAGTTGACATGGAAAGCCGGGTGACACTTTAGCAATACCATTATGCTACATTCACCTCTGTGATCAGCAAGTAGACAGTGCAGACGTGGACTTCAGGAGGCCAGGAGGAGTGACAGGTGTGAGTATAAGTGGGTTTTTATTTTATATATGTTAAGGCCTTTTCTTTACTGAGCAGGGCCAATGAGGGGCCCCGTTACCGAGGTGGGGGCTGGGGCCTGTGATGGACACTGAGTGGGGGTGTATGAGGGACATTTGGGTGGCCTATATGGGGAACAATTAACTGTCCACAGCTGTCATTATTTACTGTATATCTGGCACACTGTGGATGGGAAGATTATATAGAGGTTTGGAAAACAAAGCCAGGTGGCTGGAAAATTGTGAAGTCAAAGAGACAAGTTGTGACCAGGAGAAGTAGTCATGTTGGTCTGGGTCAAATGGAGATAAATAGGGAAAATCAACAGCTCAAGTCAGTGAATGTCACCTGTGATCACTGGATATAATGGTACTATAATCACTTATATGACCTTTGTAGAGCTGGTATCTACGTGATATGGTCACTACATGTGGAGGCAATGATGGTCTTGGTATCATGTTTTTTCAGCAACACTCTGGTGATGTGGTCACAATCTGGGGGTATTATCTGGCCTTCATAGTGGTGTTATTGGTCTTTGTGACAATACTGTATGTTGGTATTAATTGTTCGTGATGCTGATCCCTGTAGTCTTTATCCAGTATTAAAAAGGTATCATTGATTAATGATGTATAACTGAGTTTATGGAAGCCAGATGGGGTCTGCGCATAATGTAATACCCAGATACGTGATCCCAGTAACAAGGGTTAGTTTTGAAGAGCTTCTATTAGTTATGGGCATGTTTCTAAAGAATGTATGAAAGGCCTCAAATGCTTGGGGGGACGGTGTTAGATGATGTGGGGGATGGGGTGAGTCTAGATGGTATGGTATGACCGCCTGATTATTAAACTCGATCCATTGTGACCAGGTGATCAGGAATCTACTTCTGGCTCCGTTCGCCCAGCTCATGAGCTCCTCAAAGCGAAGCATTGGATGTATTTTGTTTTCCCACTGGGCCGGAGAGGGGAGGTACCTTGTTACGCCACAATAACGGAACGGGCAGCTTAGCTACAGTTAGTAAGACTGTTGGCAAATTGTCCTTCCTTGGGGTGAAGCTTTTGGACGGAGCCACAATAATGCTTCCTCAGGTGCAGGTTTAGTGAGGTAGAGCAAATGTTATTGATTTGGGAGAATATTTGTTTCCAATAGGGGGCAATTTCTGAGCAGTTCCATCCAATGTGGAGAAGGGTGCCTCAATGGGGGGCCCATCTCAAGCAGCAGACAGAGGGGGCTAATTTAATTGAAATAGTGGAATGGTGTTTTGTACCATCTTGTTAGAAGTTTAAATGAGCTTTCTTGAATCCAGGCACATTGTGAGAAGAGCTTTTCTGGATTTTGTCCGTGTCATCTTTAGACGGGGTGATTTGTAATTATTTTCCCATTCTCTCAAGGACCTTCTCTTGGAGGGACACACACAGCCTCAGCCAGAGCAGCGCTGGGCCTCTTCCGGACACCTGTAGGAGAGTAATGGCCAATAAACATACGAACAGGGAATAAGGTTGTTACGGGTGACGCCACTGTTCCGTTACCCACCGGAATGCCCCTGGGCGGTAAATAAATAAAGGAGCCACAGACTGTATTAAAGTACCTCAGACTCTAGGAACGGTTAGGGCCTGGCAAAACTTTACTTGTAGAAACTTGGTACAGGGCACAAATCGCAGAAGACGGCCGTGCAGGCAAAACAGCAGATTAGAAGTCAGGGAGGAAGCACAGGATGACACTGGTCCTGCAGTCCCAGTTATCTGCTCGGAACCGCTCCTGGAAAGGGAGCTCTCCAGAGGAGGATAGGGGTAGGGTCACTCCACAGACACTCATGTGAGTCAGTACCTCTGCACGGTGATCTCGTCCTTTTCTGGACACACTCACTCTCAATCTCTCTTTCCTCCACGGTTCCTGGTATAGGGACCCTCCGGAACCTCTCCTCCTCTTCAATCACTTCACCACATGAGGGTTGAAGGTACCCCCATGTGGCCGGCACTCCACTGTCAACCGGAGAAGATGACCGAACTCTCTACCCTACCCAAATCATTCATACTTATAATCTCTCACATACCACGTGACAGGACATAAATTGATACATTTGCAGGCATCTCCCGGTCTCATGCATTAACCTCTCACTTGCTGCAGCTGTGCAATACACCTAACAAGATGCCTAGACAACTGTGCACAGTGCATCTACAAAAGACACAACATGTATGACATTTATGGAGGGGCCAGATATATAGACTTCTGGCCACTACAGCTAGACTTAGATGGAACTCTCTAACTCCTCCCTCTATCCAACTTATACCCTATGCGTCTACCAATCCTGAGTGAGGGCCCAACTAACTGTCCAATACCCTAGCTACCTAAGGATGATTGACAGGAGTGCGAGGGGGTTAGTTGACATTCTGCTAAATCATGAAAATAGCAAATAAGAAGATGAGAAATTAACCCTTAGTAAACCAAGTATTCTTGTTGCATTATAATGAAAACATGTAACACAAAGCACTTGCCACAACCCTCCGGAGTATGAACATTCACCCAGACACAGTGATAGAAGTGCGGTGGGATCCCAGCTCTGGGGTACTACAAATAAGAGGTGTCATTCACTTTACAGAATACGCTTGTAGTCAGAGCCTTACCATGTAGCACAGAGCATATGCAAGTTGCTTGACCACTTCTAGCTTCCAGCTGATCGGTATGGGGCCTTTCTGCTGTCTGCGCTTCAGGTAAAGATCTATGGCACCCAGAGATACCAGTTCCTGGACCATGACAACTAGAAAGGAATACATGCCATCATTTATCATTGTACTCCACCACTTGGGGAAGAGCCCCGGAGAAATACTCAATGTCAAACACAAATAGGAATCTTTTCCCTACAAATGTGCATTAGTGTAAATATTATATATGTGACCCCCCCCCCTCCCCCAAGCTGAGAGCCTTGTTTTCCATTGCCTACTACAAGTAAGGCCTGCACACGAATGAGTTTGAATTGCACAATCCACGATCGTCTCCTGTGCCGACGATCCACGGCATTCAAACCAATGGACCATCCGCATGTCCGCTCACAGAGCAGCTCGCGGGAAAAAATGAATCGCAGCATGCTCTACTTTTTGCGGATTCTGCGTAGACGGCTTTCATTGAAGTCAGTGGAAGCCGTCTGACCCGCGGTCCTTCCACAATTGACATTGCCTACAGGAGGCGGGTACCTGTGTCATCGCCTAACGATGATACGGAAAAAGCGGAATTAAAAAAAAAAAATCTGTGCTGCGCATGTCTGACGGCGAGCCGGGCGGACCATCCACAGTACAGAGTATGAAGTGACAATACAGGTCTGCGCGGTCGCTGGCTGGGCACAGGGTCGGATTCGGCTGTGGGCCCTGGCATGCAGAATCCATGTCTTGTGCACACTACAAGTCAGACCATCCGAATAGGTCTCTGGAATGAGCACTTACCACCCTACTACACCAACAGCAACCAATCACAGCGAAGCTTTCTTTCTTATACTGCTGAGGTAAAATAAAAGCTGCACTGCGATTGGTTGCTATGGGCAACACAGATTTTCTTTTGGAGAGTTTTCATGATGGTGGTTTTGCGCGAAGCGAGAGTGAGTAAAATCGCAGGATTATGAAAGCAATGCTTTCCACTGGTTTCCTTCACATCTGCGATGTTTTCGCTCATGCGGTGTTGCGATAATAAACAATCACCGCCCGCCATCGCTGTCTGCGTTTTGCTTTTTTTCTCTCCCATGTTTCCCTATGGATCCTCCTTTTTATCTCATTCGCAATGCACAAACTTGCGATGCGTTTCTAACATTAGAAAGTCCTAGTGACTTTTGTGCTAAAAAATTGCGCAAGACAATCGCGTGAGAAAAAAGCGGCAAAAGCAACGCTGACACCTAAAAATCACAGGAAAAAGGCGTGATTTCCTTGTGGCGATACCGCGATCACACATGTGAAGCTACCCTAAGGCTGCCTTCACACTGGTGATCGTGATTTTGCCGTGAGACAGCACCTCTTTTTTTCTGCGATTTTCTTTAGCTTTAGCGCTGCTTTTTCTCACAAAAACATTGCTGCCGCTCGCAATTTTTGCTGCAATTTTGTCATGTGAAAGTCAATAGGACTTTGTAATGTTAGAAACGCATCGCAAGAAAATCGCAAGTTTGTGCATTGTGATGCGATAAAAAGGAGGCCCCATAGGGAAACATGGGAGAGAGAAAAAAGAGCAACAGGCAGCGGGAGGACGGGCAGCGGGAGGACGGGCAGCGGGAGGACGGGCAGCGGGAGGGCGGGCAGCGGGAGGGCGGGCAGCGGGCGGACGGGCAGCGGGCGGACAGGCAGCGGGCGGACAGGCAGCGGGCGGACAGGCAGCGAGAGGCGGGGCAGCGAGAGGCAGGGCAGCGGGAGGACAGGCAGCGGGAGGACAGGCAGCGGGAGGACAGGCAACATCACAAGTGAAAACATCGCAAGTGGGAATGAAACCATTAAAAGCAGGAGTCTCATAATTTTGTGTTTTCTCCCGCAGACCTTTTTTTAATTCCCCCCCCCCCCCCCCCCCCTCATAACTTTTATTTTCCTGCTGACGTAGCTGCCTGAGGGCTTGTTGTTTGTGGGAGGAGTTGGATTTCTCAATGGCACTAATAATAAATATATGTATGGATGGACATGTAAGTGAGGCCGGCCTCAGTAAGGGGTACACACCCAGGGGCTTTAGGGTGTTAGGGAATACTTGGGGATGTTGATGATGTTCATGGTTACTTGTGTGTGATAAGGATGCTTTAGGGGTGCAGCCCATCCACCTGCAGTGCAGGGAGGTAATAATACAGCTGGGAATAGACCTAAATATATTGTTTATGTCATGTCTGTCTCGGTGGACACAGCCCCCATGGGGCGGCATAAGGTCTAGGCTACATGTAGTACAGTCGAGTTTGGCCAGCGGCTACTGTAAGTGAGCAGGTAAGTTTCTGCAGGCAGGACCGAGCCAATGTTCTGAAGCGTTTACTATTGAGATGTCGGTTCTGCTGGGAGACGTTGGAGTAGAATGTTCTAGTGCAAACTCCCTTTTGTGTTATGTAATGTCCAAGTGACCTGTACCCTCCCAAGGAGTGAAAGTACTTTATCACTGCGGTTAAGAAGAATGCCCCGCCTCCCTCTGTCTCCGCCCACCATGGTACCACCCACCTCTCACATGCTTCGCAGTTCCTACATACACAGCATTCTGTAGAGAGAATGTTCAGGGAGATGTTCGCAACAATGAAGTAAAAGGCAGATGTGAGATAAGAGCAGGAGAACAATGCAGGTCAAACAATGGGGAAACGTACTTTGTTTTCCAACACATACTCCGTGGAGAAGGACTTGATGCTTGTGGGAGAGCTGGTTCATTAGGCTGGCAGCTTCTAGAAAAGACTGAAAGTGAAACATTATGATATATGTCCTTTATATGCTAACGATATATTATTAGGAATACGGTAAGAACTGCTAAAGCTATTGTGAAGAATGAGAATGAGCCCCACTGCTCCGAGCGTCAATGGCAAGATTACATGAAGGACGGCCGGGGTGCCTAAAGTGAGGGAACTCCCAATATCAGGGACCTCTGCTGAGAAGAACCCAGTTCTGTAGCCACTCGCCTCCAGGTCATAAGACCAGCTCACTGACAACCCGTCATAATACAATTCCTGACGGCACGCAATGCGACTAACGTGAACTCTTCATATATTAGTCACTTCTCAGCTCCATTGTGCATTGACACAGGAATTTATGCTAGCAGCTGGCGTAAATTATACATAAATGTGTTATTCCAGGTGGCCACACCCCCTACCAACAAGCCACACCCATTTTCTGTAAACAAAATTGTTAAAGGGAAGAAAGACAGTTTTTTTTTCTTTATGGATGTTGACCTAAAATTAACCCATTAACTGCAGGAGATAGCGTGTTGCTTGATTGCTTGTCATGTGACCTGGAGGCCAGAAGAAAAGTGCGGAATGCACAGCCTGAGGGGAGGAGCTACAGAACTGGATTCATTAATACTGTGTAAGATTGCTAAAAAAAGAGGAGGGTTTCTTCAAATGGTTAATGTTATTTCAACAAACCTATGTTAATGTGGCCAATGTAATTACTAGGAAAACTGCAATTCCCTTTATCCAATGTGCTGGCCTCTAGGAGTCTCCCTTCCTTCTAATATGCTGTCCACTGCCTGTTGTCAAGTGACACCTGTCTCTAGTAACAGACAGATTACAGGAAATGGGCAGGGCTTAGGTAGCATAAGGTAGCTCAGTGTGATACATATAGCCCATACAGCCTGTTCATCCTGCTGGCCTCTATGCCTTGTGAACTGGTGTGTCAGTCCTGATAAAGCTCTGGCCTTCTACAAGCCTGCCATGCTGTTAGTTTGTGTCACACACTCAGGCACCATCCTTTCACCTACTGGATGGCATACAAAAACCCTGCGTGATGTACCAAAGATGTCAAATTTTGATCCACCAGTCTATTAGATGTTCTCCCAGCCTTCAGTGGTCCTCTATAGGGGCGGCTTGGCCCAGGCAACTATTTTCTTTTACAATTATAGCAGCGGCTCTCCTGCTGATCCTCTACCCGTCAGACCTGCAGATAGAAGGCTTCTGTTAGGAGGAGACTTGGGGTTGCCAGAGGGGGCGCGCGGCGTGCCCGGGACTGTCGGGGGCCGTTTTGGTGGCGTCTGGTCTGGGGTCAGGCATGGGGTCCGCGGCGCTGCTGAGCGGGGCCTATGCGGCCAGGCTCGGAGTTCCCCTGTTAGGGGGCACGACCTGAGGAGGGCCGGTCTATATGCATTACCGGCCAGCGCATCACCAAGTCCCGCCCCGATTTAGGCAGGGCTCTTGGAATTTAGCTCCGCAGACACTCTCAGTCCATGCCAGTGTCTGCTTGCTCTCCAGCTAACACCCGCTCAGGTTCTCTCCAGTCTGCTGACCCGGTTTGCTCTGACTTGGATTTAGTCTGTTTCTTGCTTGTTCTTTGTTGGTTACTTGACGCTCCAGTCTTCTGTTATTTGTACATTTGGTCTCTCTGGTTAGTTGGTCTCTCCTGTCCTTGTCCTGGGGTCCCCATCAGTGCACAGTAGGGACTGCCGCCCAGTTGTCTCCCTGGGGTTTAGCCCAGGAGGCAAGTAGGTAGGGACACGGGAGAGGGTTGGTGGTAGGGACTTCCAGTCTTCCGTTCCTAACCAACCCTGAAAGCTTCTCTTCACAGATGAAATGGGAGCTTGTTTATTTCTTGCTGTATTAAGCTGTGCTTGACGATTTTGGTCTGTGAGGCGCCAACCAGGCAAACTGTTGACTCTTTAAAACTTGTCATCTGATTGTGTAAATGGCCTCTGGACTGCCAGGCCTCTTCCTGTCAGCATTTCTTGCCTTCTGATGGTATAGGGGACTGTACTGACTGCCACCTTGGCTTTCTTGGCTATTGCTTGTAGGTCAGACAGACGCTAAGGGTTACAATTATCTGTCTTAGGTTAATTGCCTTTTTCTTTCCATTATGATAGTAATGTGCTCTGTCCTAAAGAGCAAAACTGTCCAAACCCTGCCCTGGAGGAAGATGATCAGCAGGCCGGCTCCTGAAGCCCTGCGGGTGCTGACGCTGGCATATACACAGGTGGGGGCTGAGGAGGGAGCGCAGCACACGGATACTAAACTCAAGGGGAGTAGGAGAGCTCTGCTGCATCAGCACTCCCCTGTCATAGATCTTTTGCTTGCCTGGCAGGGTTAGTGTTACTTTTCCTGTTAGGCTTACATTATTAGTATGTACAGCTAATAATGTAAGCCTAACAGGAAAAGTAACCCTAACCCTGCAGGGGAGGCAAAAGTCATTACAGAGGCTGCTCGAACCTTCAAGGACCTGTAGCAATGCAGCCAATCAGGAGCTCGAGGCGTGACAGGGGCGTTCCTCAATGCAAGCCCTGTCACACCCCCAGCTTCTGGTGGTGACAAGATACAATAATAGCTTTGCTTTCTGTGCTGCAGATCAGCTATCCTTGATGTGTTCCCTGAAAAAAGCTCTTTGGTTAAAATCTTAAATTTAGGCTATTGTTGCGTTTGAGGTTAAAATTTCATTATATGTTTATTATTTTAAATTTGGACCATTTTACATTTGTTGGACCTGAACCTTCGACCCTCTATCCCTCTATCCCAAACCAAGCTTGGCACTAATACTATCCAGGACATGAAGAAGCAATCTATGTGAAAAGAAAATGAGTTACAAATGTGACCACCAGAAACCGGATTGTCAGCACTGCTGACTGGACCAATTGTCTTGAGACAGCTTGTGCATTGCTTGTTTCTTGTGGATTCTCCACAGGCCTCTCAACAACTGTAGAAACCTCTTCTGTTTGTGGATTGCTCCCACATGTCCTGGACAGTATTATTGCCAGGTTTCTATAATATATATGTAGATATGACTGCTATAAAGACAGAAAAGACTTTTACACAATAGACTTTAACCCCTTGCTGCAGTCGAAAACCTCTGAATGGATCGGAGAGGTTAAAGATTGGTCTTGGTTGTAATGTAAGGTGCCACACACACTATATACATGTATACTGTGTGTACAACCACTAAGTCTAATAATCGGACATTTCCTGTAGATTTCATCTCATTCTTCTCACAGGTAGTATATCAGTCATAGGAAGAAGAAACCAGAGTAACAGCAGCAATTAGTAAGGCAGAGATTCAACAAGAGCAGCGAGAGACAATCGTCTGCCGTAGATTGTAACTAGAGATGAGCGAGTAGTGCCTTAGCCGAGTATACTCGCTCATCTCTCATTGTAATCCATGAAGGGCTTTACCTCTCCAGAACCTAAACGGACAGCCCTACTACTAGTTGTCTGCTCACACAGAGACCAGTAAGCTTCACCTCTTGGTAATGTTGGTGAGAGGCATCAAGGATCTTCAGCATAACATCCACTTCACGTTCTACCTCTCCGTCTGCATCTCGGCGTAACCCATGAAATATTTTGGTGAAGGAGCCTTTTCCTTGGCTTTCCAACTGGAAGACGAAGAGAGTTGTGTGATATCCAGTACCCAACCAATGCCCCCCGCTTTACTATGCTGTTATGGCGACAGACTGTAACCTCAGCTCTTATTTAAGAAAACGAATGCCGACAAGAACTAAAAAAGTCGCCTTTGGTAACCAATTGGTACCAGTTTTGATACCTACCAAGATCTGCGCCTTCCGTTTTTACATTGATCTGCTACAATCTGCTAAGCCAATTTAAAAGAAAAAATAACCAGAAGGTTTTTGCATATTTCTTTTTTTTTTTACTTGCAATTTTACAACTTCTTAAAAAAGTGAGTCTGAAGATTAGGCCTCCTTCACATAGGCAACAAAGTCACGCAACTTTTAATGCGTTGCGACAATGCTACACGTCGCATGTATATGAAGCCCCCGCTTTCCTATGGGTTCCTTTCCATTTGCGATGTTTTGTAGGCTGCGACATTGTGAGTCGATATGCACACGACTTACAAGGTTTTGTAGCCCCTATTTCCCTACGGAGCCTTCCTCTCTGTTGCATCAAACAATAATGCGATTTTCGTGCGGTGCGATGCAATCCTACCGTCAAAGCCCTAAACTAAGCAGGAAAAGTAAAAAAAATTATAGAGCCTCGTGCGGTGCGAAGTGTTAAGGCAGCAGAAATGCAGTCCTAAGCGCTCGCTCACGACCTGAAGGTTGTAGGTTCAGGTAGCCGGCTCAGGGTTGACTCAGCCTTCCATCCTTCCGAGATTGGTAAAATGAGCACCCAGCTTGGTGGGGGGGTAATAAATAAATTACCTGAAAGCGCTGCGGAATAAGTTGGCGCTATGACCGTAAGCTCCCCACTACTTGCTTGAAGTCTTCTGCCAGCCCTTCCTGGATTGGAAGATCAAAATCCCTGACTCCAGGAAGGGCTGACTATGATTTGTTGACGAGCTCCGTGGCTCAGCCAATCAGAGCCAGTGCTCATTGAACCAATCACAGCCCTTCAATGAATGAATGAATGGCTGTGATTGTTTCATCAAGCGCTGCAATGATTGTCTGAGCCAGGGCGCTCATGAACCAATCACAGCCAGCCCTTCCTGGAGGCAGGGGAGACCCGCGTCAGAGATGACAGCACTTCTTAGGTGATGTATTATTTATCTTATTTTTTTTTTAGTACAGCTAGGGCTTATTTTTTGGGGTAGCCCCCCCCCCCCCTTCCCCACCTAACCAAAAATCCTTGCAGATGGTGCTACAAAGTTGTGTGACTTTGTAGCACCACTTGATACTTAGAGGGCGCCACAAAATTGCGGTATTGCTATGAGGAAACGCAGCGATATCACGCAGACCACTGACGCGATATCCCTGTGATATTCTGTCGCCCGTGTGAAGGAGGCCTTAAGATGAGGTGCAGCACAATCTGGTGACAACCTCTTCAACAACACAGCAATCCAAAACCGCCACAAAACACAGACCACCAGGCTCAGCGCTTTTAGTAGACGTTTTTAAAAGAGATTTGATGGAAAACGAACACACTTATTGGTCATTGCAAAGTGCTGGCTCCGCCTCTACTTACAAACGTTATATCGGGGAGATGAATCTTCTGGAAGGTCAGCAGTGGGAGGTTTCTCTTCTGTCTTGTTGGTGACATGCTTCTCTGAGGGCAGTTGTCACGTAGGATCAAAAGGTTTGATTTCTCTATACATTAAAGGGAATGTGTCATCAGAAAATGGCCTGTTGTGTAAATCGAGCTTTTAGGGGAAACATTTAAATCCTGTATTTTTCACACTGACAACCAAGCCTAATAATCATAGTCTCACAGTTCTGATCTGTAGAAAAAACTTTTCAGCTGTCACCTCATTATCATCATAGGCAGGATTACAATGAAAGATAACACACATATACATACACACACACACATTAAATATATATAATATATACACACATATACATACTGTAGCGGTGCAGTGCGCAGGAGGGCCTGTAGAGGGCCAGAGACAGGGCTCCTGGTGCGAGGGTTAACCAAGGGGTGGAGCAGGAACCAGATAAAAGCCAGTTCCTGCCAAAGACCAGAGGGAGAGAGACCGCTCAGTGGAGCTGGGAGGGCTGCTAGCCCAGGGTCCGGTGCAGACCAAGAATGCCAGAGGTTGACAGGGTGATGCCCCTAACCTCAACACCTGGGAGAGGACCAGAGCAGCACAGGAAGGTGTTGCAGGCTGGTGGCCTGAAAAGGCAAGAGTCCAACAGGGATGACGCCCCGGGACTCCCACCCAAGTTGGGGTGCTTATGGACATGATGTGATGTGATATGCTGTGCTGTGGAATAAATGCTGGCAGGAGACAAAGAGATACACTAGTCCTGAGCTGTGTTTACCCGTGTGGGGCGCCATTTCTGGTATGAGAGGTCAGCGATCCCAAGGCAAGAGTACTCCCCTTGCTTCATATGGTGGAGGATGAGCTGGCATGATCTAGAGTGGCGCACAAAGCGGCAGGAGCAACAGGTGGATGTCTGCTGGGAGCCGTCCTGCTGTACACAGAGTTAAAGGGCCAGGAGGCCGAGTGTGCGATACCTGCTGTATGCAGTGTTTAAATGGCCAGCAGGCCAACTATGCAGTGTGCAGTGTTCAAAGTGCCAGGAAGCCGAAGGCTGCGGTTGCCTTGCAGGGCAACAGAGGACCAAGCAGAAGACGTCTGCAACGCAAGTTAGTGAACTTGGTTGTGTGTTATGGACTGGGCAGTCAAGATGGCGGGCGGTGCAGGAGCAAACCAGAAAGAGCCATGCTGGGGGTGTTTTCAGATGGACTTCTGTATGTATGGGTGTCCAGTGGCAAAGTGGTCGGTGTTGGAGGCTGACTACAGCGCTTTGAGGGCACAACGGGAGGTGTCCCGGCCAAAGAACTGTGATCACGTTCCATGGAGGGGTGAGGCTACTAAAAAGAATGTGCGTTCTGCGTGATATGGACTTGACTGTATTGTGGATAATGTGTCGCACGATGATACCATGAAAGCCGCACAGTGTGCACGGACATTTAAGTAAGTTTTGTCTGCGAACTGTGTTGCTGACCGGGTGGGGCAAGAAAAGTCCATTAACCCCGGCATGTCATCTGTGGGGGATGGTGGGATGTATTCTGTGCCCAACATGTGTAGATATGTTTCCCAAATGAAGTCAGGATGTGAACAGGGTGCAATGAATGCAGCCAATGCCCATGTGGGAGCCTGTGCAAGTATACCTCTAGTGAGAGGGGGGAAGAAAGAATGAAGATAGTGTGTGTAGGACTAGAAATGCTGAAATTAGTAGTACTATGCCTTCAGAGAGAGATAGGATAGCTCGTGCTAAACTTGCAAAGAGGAAAAAGAAGAAAACAAAAATGCTGTTAGTGAGACAAGTGAGGTTGTCAGTGCAGATCCTGAGGTCCAGGGTAAGACCGCAAGAGAACGCTTGGTTAAAATTCAGGAGGGATTTGCACCAAGGCAAGCGTATATGAAGTTTCTGGAAGAAGCAGGTCGAACTGCTAATAAAAGACTTGATGCAGAGTTTGAGAAAGAAAGGACTATCTTGTGTCTGCTTGGAGAAGAGGCCAAGAGGCAAAGGCTGTTAGCAGAGGAGCAGACAGATAAATTCCTAAAAGAAAAAGAAAGTATTCTTCAAGAAGCTGAGCAGCAGAAAGCAGAGAATGCAGCTCTCTTAAAGGAGAATGAGCAGTTTGAGAGATTGGCTAAGGAGGAAGCTAAACACAGGGTGTTGCTGGAACAGAAGAATGTTCAGTGTGACCAGAGCTTAGAAGAAATGAGAAGTAAGAAAGAAAAGTTTGAGGGATATCTTTCAACAGCCCATGAAGAGGTACAAGACCTCAGAGATGTAGCCAGAGATAAGGCTGATCGCAGAGTATGTCTGGAAGCACAATCTGTGCAGTGTGAACAGGACTGTAAGAAACTGCAAATGAAAACCCAAGAGTTAGAGATGACGGCTTGCGAGTTAGAAAGAGCTTCTACAGATGCACGGAATCAAACTACAGGTTTGCAGAATCAGGTTGCAGAGTTGAAAATGCAGTTGGCAAAGACAAATGGTGACTTGGAGTGCCAAATAAGTCAGCTCAAGGAAGAGATGGAACTAGAGAAAGCTGTTTGCAGTCAGGCAGAGAAGCAAGCAGAGATCTTGAAAGACTTACTGGGTGACAAGGAAAACCAGTAAGCACTGCATGAGAGACTGTTGTCCCAGCTACAGATGAGCTTGAATGAGAAAGCCGAAGTACATGGAACCCAAATCCAGGAGCTTGAACAGAGTCATGCTGTAGTTGTGAGGAAACTGTCCAAGCAGTTGAAACAAATTGAAAAAGTTAAAGAAACCTGGAAAAGTGAGTGTCTTGAGCTGACCCAAAAGGTGAAGGGATTGTTGGAAGACAAGTGTGCATATGAGTGCAAGAGAAATACAGTGGAAATGCAGCTCCAAGAGCTACAAGTAAAAGTCACAAAGTGACAGAGTGCAGACAGCGTTGTCTGAGCAGGTGAGCAGGCTGCACGTGAAGCTGGAAGCTCAGAGTGAAGAGTTCCAGAAGTTACTGCAAGAAGAGACACAGCAGAGGCTTGGTCTCAGTGCACACCTGAAGACCATGCAAGATGAGAGAGATGTGTTCCTCAAGCAGGTAAAGGAAGATGCAGAAGCTAAGAGAAACCTGTCACAGCAGATTGCAACACTCCAGGCTGAGGTGTCTGGCCTAAAATATAGACTGGAGAAGAGTGCTGTGTGCTTGGATTCTGTGGAAGAGCAGAAAAGAGAAATACAAGAGGAGTTAGAAGCTACAACGCAGCAGTATAAAGAGAAGACAGCTGCCTGTGATAAGCTTGAGAAGGTTAAAGTACGTCTTCAGCAAGAGATAGAAGGTGCTTCTGTGAAGCTTGGTCTCCAAAAGGAGCTTGTGTCCAAACTAAGAAAGACGCAGCAAATATGTGAACAGCAGCTGACAGGAGAAAATCAGGTCTGCAAGATATGTCACTGAATGTGAACGTGCTGAAGAAAAGGTCTGCATGAAAGGGACCAAAGTGGTAACTTTAACACACACCCTGAAAATGATATCAGAGATGGAAGAGAAACGGTATTAGCACCCGGCAGGCTGGGTCACGGTTGAAGAGCAAGACGGTGAAATCCTAAAAGAGGTGGAAGCGATAAATCAGCTGTTTGTCTTCAAACTGAGGTCTATGACGAACTTGAGACGTTTACAGTGAGTCTTCAGCAGGAAGTAGAAGACATTAGTGTGGAGCTTGGTTACCAATGTCAGATGGTGTCCAACTGGGAGAAGAAACAAAAGATGGGTCAACAGTGGCTTACTGAGGGGAAGTCGGTGTTCCCTAAAGTCGCAAAACAAAGGCGTAACGAGCGGGTGCGCACTGAAATGCAAGACTAGATTAGCGCCAAGACAGATGCTGAGAAGAGAACCCTGATACGGGAAAAGCTAAAAGGTGTGTTCCAATGACCGGTAGAAGAAATGGAGACCTTGTTGGAGAAGATTAAGAAAGAGACTGAAGCGCTAACCTTGACGCGCACCATGAAGGTGGTGTCAGAAGAAAAGTGGTATTGCAAAGGTCCGCTAAGAAGTTTAGTGTAAAGGTGAAGCTCTGGGAGTCAAAGGGTCATATTGCTGAAAAGAAGGTCCAGAGACTAGAGAGGTCTAGGGCCCAGTCCAGACAAGGGAAAATAAAGAAGATCCTGTTTAATTCTAAAAAGGAGAGAAAAATTGTGAAAGTTATTGAGAGAGTGAGAGCTGAGCTACAGATGGGAGGTGAGCAATCCTCTGAAGTTCAAGTCACCAAAGAGAAGGCAGAAGGTGAAACTGCTAAAGCAGAGAAGGCCACGAAGGTAGCAGAGACTGGGGAAAAGGCCTCAGAAATTACTCCTGTCCTGGATAAGGAAGTTGTGCAAATGAATGGAAGTGTCTCTGTGGTAGAAGGCCCATAGATGGAAATAAGTGCACATGCTGCTACTGAAGGGCAGACTGAAGAAATAGCTCCTGCAACAGTTGAACAGATGAGTGATGTACGATGTGAAGTATTCCACATGGAAGCTGAGCTTCAGAAAGTGCCAATTAGGGCAAGAGACCCAAAGCCGTTCCACACTGAAATGGAGGACTTGGTTAGCTCCAAGGATGATGGTGAAAAGATGGTACATGAACTAGAAAAGACTCCTGAAGCCTTGGAGCAAGCAGAAGAATTGAAGGTTCAGGTAGAGAAACCTGAAGATAAGTTACAAGCCATAGAGGATAGGAAGTTGCACTTGGAAGTCAACTTGCAAGCTGTGAGAGCACGGTCTGACAGAGATCGGCAAGGTTGTGATGAGCCGAGTGAAGACAAGAAGAGAGAACTTGTCAGACAAGTAATACTAGAAAGAGACCCCCAAGCCTGGAGCTTTGACCCTGGAGGGCCAAGAAGAAAAGGTGATACGGCCTACGGCTTACATCAAAGGGGGGGGGGGTAGCAGTGCAGTGCACAGGAGGGCCTGTAGAGGGCCAGAGACAGGACTCCTGGTGCGAGGGTTAACCAAGGGGTGGAGCAGGAACCAGATAAAAGCCGGTTCCTGCTAAAGACAAGAGGGAGAGAGACAGCTCAGTGGAGCTGGGAGGGCTGCTAGCCCAGGGTCTGGTGCAGACCAAGAAGGCCAGTGGTTGACAGGGTGACGCCCCTAACCTCAACACCTGAGAGAGGACCAGCACAGGAAGATGTTGCAGGGGACGCCCCTGGACTCCCGGCCAAGTTGGGGTGCTTATGGACATTGTGTGATGTGATATGCTATGCTGTGCTGTGGAATAAATGCTGGTAGGAGCCAGACAAAGAGATACGCTAGTCCTGAGCCGTGTTTACCCGCATGGGGCGCCATTTCTGGTATGAGAGGTCAGCGATCCTGAGGCAAGAGTACCCCCCTTGCTACAATACACACACACACACACACACACACACACATTTAGACATACATATAGGTATTAGTGTATCTTGACGCCACAGGAAGCTAGGGGTTTGACAGGAGGAACGCCCCTGTCACACCCCCAGCTCCCGATAGGGTGAAGGCACAAAGGTCTTAGCAGCGTGTAGATTGATTTTAGGTGTCCCTGTAGGTTTAGGATGAAGATTACTTCTCCACTTAGCTTTACATTACGAGCTGTAAATGCTGCCATGTTACCAAGTGTAACATGGCAGCATTCTAAGCGAATAATATAAGCCTAAGAAGAGAAACAACCCTCACCCTAAAGCAGTCGGGTCACCCAAAATCAATGCACATGCTGCAGTCCTCCCCACAGCCTCCCCATCCCCCTGTGACCCAGTGCTCCTATAGCCTTCTCCAGAGCCTCCCAGTTGCCCTTCCACTGTGTAACCCAGCGTGGCCCTCGCTCCCTCAATGTCCACCACCGACGCTGTTCTGCTCCGACGTCCTGGCAGTACAGGGAGGCCGTACAGCGTCTCTGTGTGTGCTGTCGCCGCTGTTGGCTCCCTGCTCCCGGCCACCGACGTTACACTGACAAGGGGCCGGCAGCCAGCCGCTCCCAACGGCAAGGCGACATTCAAGTGCCATGGGGGTGCTGCGGCCCGCCGGTGCTCAGTCCACCGCAAGTTTACAGTCACGGGGTAGTTAAAAGTGACGGGGTGGGGGGCCGCCCTCCTAGCAGCCAGGCGCATGCCGCTGTGGAAGCCCCGCTGCATACCCCGCTCTTCGCTTCCCTTGCACATGGGGCTGCGTGGCTGCAGCAGGGTCGTGGTCAAAATTTGGAAGGATACATTTTGTAGGCTGCCGTCTGCAATCTATATATATATAAAATTGAATGTCTGTCTGTCTGTGTGTCTGTCTGTGTGTCTGTTTGTCCTTTTATGCGCTACTACACCATTCATCCGATCGCAATGAAACTTTGGGAAGTTGTTGAGTACACTCCTGGGAAGATTATAGGCATAGTACAAATATTCTATGATAAATGGCGCGTGCGACGTCGCCGACAGTTACGACCCCCCCACGTAGATCGTTCGATTTCCATCATTGCCACTAATTCTCTCACTTCCCGATGTAGAAACATGAAATTTGGCACGAGCATTGATTATGTCATAAATAGGAAAAGCTAATGGGTCCCAACTCGATTATTCAATTCTATGCGCAAAAGAATTAGCATCCAAATTTTACGTACGGAATCTAATTTTCTCGCTTTCCGGTGTCATAGAAACGTGAAATTTGGCACGAGCATTGATTATGTCATAAATAGGAAAAGTTCATAGGTCCCAACTCGATTATTCAATTCTAGCGCAAAAGAATTGGCGTCTAAATTTTACGTGCGGAATGTAATTTTTTTCACTTTGTATGGAATCTAATTCTCTCACTTCCTGATGTCATTTTATATAAAGGAAACGTCGCATGGTTACATCCACGTGGTGTTTCCTGGGTAACGCAGAGAACTATGCAAAATGGTGAACATATGTTTTTCCGGTATCTCTAAAGTAACCACGACTTCATAAGATTTTCCGTGTGAACACCAGATGAACACCAGTACCAAATTAACTCGGGCGAAGCCGGGTATATACGTACGGAATCTAATTCTTTCACTTCCTGATGTCATCTGTATTTATAAAAATGAATGTCTGTCTGTCCTTTATGCGCTACTACACCATTCATCCAATCGCCATGAGACTTTGGTAATTTGTTGAGTACACTCCTGGGAAGATTACTGGCATAGTACAACTATCCTACGATAGGTGGGGCGCGTGCGAGCGTCGTCGACAGTTATGCCCCCCAGACAAAGATCGTTTGATTTCCATCTCAAGCACAAAAGCAAAAGGCATTACGAGCAACGGGAGGCGTGTTCAACTACAAGATGATGCATCCGCCGAACGTATCACAAGACAATTGCTGGATATTGAAAATGCTGAGGTCAAATGAAAGCTGTGCTGTGATTGGTTGCAATTTCTTATACTGCTGAGGTAAAATGAAAGCTGTGCTGGGATTGGTTGTTATGTATTATACTGCTGAGGCAACATGAAAGCTGTGCTGTGATTGGTTGTTATATATTATACTGCTGAGGTAACATGAAAGCTGTGCTGTGATTGGTTGTTATATATTATACCACTGAGGTAACATGAAAGCTGTGCTGTGATTGGTTGCTATTTTTTATATTGGCAGAATAAAAGTTGCGCTGTGATTGGTTGTTATTTCTCTTTCTGCTGAGGTAACATGAAAGCTGCGCTGTGATTGGTTGTTATATATTATACTGAGGTAACATGAAAGCTGCGCTGTGATTGGTTGTTATATATTATACTGAGGTAACATGACAGCTGTGCTGTGATTGGTTGTTATATATTATACTGCTGAGGTAACATGAAAGCTGTGCTGTGATTGGTTGTTATATATTATACTGCTAAGGTAACATGAAAGCTGCGCTGTGATTGGTTGTTATATATTATACTGAGGTAACATGACAGCTGTGCTGTGATTGGTTGTTATATATTATACTGAGGTAACATGAAAGCTGTGCTGTGATTGGTTGTTATATATTATACTGAGGTAACATGAAAGCTGTGCTGTGATTGGTTGTTATATATTATACCGCTGAGGTAACATGAAAGCTGTGCTGTGATTGGTTGTTATATATTATACTGCTGAGGTAACATGAAAGCTGTGCTGTGATTGGTTGTTATATATTATACTGAGGTAACATGTAAGCTGCGCTGTGATTGGTTGTTATATATTATACTGAGGTAACATGACAGCTGTGCTGTGATTGGTTGTTATTTCTCTTTCTGCTGAGGTAACATGAAAGCTGCGCTGTGATTGGTTGTTATATATTATACTGAGGTAACATGAAAGCTGCGCTGTGATTGGTTGTTATATATTATACTGAGGTAACAGGAAAGCTGCGCTGTGATTGGTTGTTATTTCTCTTTCTGCTGAGGTAACATGAAAGCTGCGCTGTGATTGGGTGTTATCTAGATATATAAAAACGAATGTTTGTATGTATGTATGTCTGTCTTCGCAGCGACGGGTAAGCTAGTTGCAATATAAACTTTAGTGGTTTGCCAGGACCTGCTGCTTAACAAGCTGCGCAGCCAATGAGGAGTTCCTGGTGGAGTCAAGATACACTAATACCCATATATGTGTGTGTGTGTATGTATGTGTATATGTGTGTATGTGTGTGTATATAATATATATATATATACACAAAACACAAGATACACCATTCACAATAGGCAATAATCACAGCTCTCCTCCTACCCCTCTCTGCACAATGATCTTGGCACAGGTTATAGGGCATGCCTAGAATACTTTCTAACAGAACTCAATGGTTGAGGTTCTGTCCTTTTGTCTATGCACCATGAAGCTCCTGTAGCATATACCATCAGGTAAGATGGCAGAGCATTATCATTATGTACAGAAAGTTGTATTTTTTTTTTGCACAAAAACAGTTAAAAAATGGAAATAAAGTAAAAACTGCATCATAACTTACTATCTGGTTTTAATACATTAAAAACCCATAAGTGATTCCTACTTTATCTAGAATATTCATAGGATCTATATTTTGTCTTTAAAGGACTTTTCCCACTACCTAAAATTGCTTTACAGCCACTCTATACTTCTTGTTCACTGCTGGCCAGGACACATGACTGCAGCAGCCAATCACTGGCCAGAGCAGTGACCTTCTATAGGCAGCAGTTGGCTGCTGCAGTCACATGTCCTGGTCAGGAAGGACAGAGTGGCTGTGAAGCAATGTTAGGGAGTGGGATATTAAAATATATTCTCTCTGTAGACTGAATCATCTAGGAGTAAATGGTGTTCTGGACTTTCTATAGTTTATAGACATAAGGTTTATGATTTTAGGATTCAGTTCTAATTGCTAAACACACTAGAATTAGATTTTCAATTGGAGCAGTTACCTTTGGCTCTCGGAGGGCAGCAAGATGTCAGACGGATGGAGACCCCACCCAGACATAGGTTGTTCTGCTGGTAGTACTTCAAGAGGTTCCGCAAACTAGAGAAGTAGCGCAAGACACCAGCCAAACAAAACGTGTCGTTCTTCCACTGGATGGAGCAGCCCTGGAAGTCCATACCCAGAGGAGTCTGTAGGGGAAGGTGCAATAAAACGGGGGAGAGAGCAGAAGCAAAGAAAAGCCTGATAACTTGACAAGTCAATGAAGAGTAAACAAGTGCTGAGACAGAGTGAGAAGCTGTCACCTCAGTACGTTTCGGAATATGCCCAGTCACTTAGATTGGGTCTCCGAGCTAATTCTGCAATGCAAACGTGTTGAAAGTGTCAGTTTGTGAGAAGTACCTCCAAGCACACAGTTAGCAGGATCCTGTCATAGTCCTGGGGAGAGCTGCGGAGAACGTAACTGCCTCCAACTTTTCCATTGAGCTTCAGTTTTTCGATAGCAAACTCTGAGCTGCAAAAAGAAAAGCTTTAATGTAAACAGTAGAATGAATTTGGTTGATAAATTGAACTGAAGAACACGTGAAAATGTAGATTCAACCATCAAATCAGAACAATTCGGTGTCCTATATGAGCTGGTAATGAAGACAATCATCAATACCAATTTTCAGGTTATTTTTCTATTTTTTTTTTGCCACCATATTGTGAGCTCCACATATTCTGTAACTGGCCGGTCTATGTGGCTTTGGCTACTAAATGCTCTTTATGTAATCTAATGGAAACAAAGTATGTGGAGATAATAGTCATGTGAAGGCTTCTCTCTGGAAACTCAAGGTTTTCTGTTTGGTTTGGGACCCTTCTAACCAAAACAATCCAATGTGTTATATTAACTTATCAAGGACTGGTCATCAATAGACCAATCAATATGTAAAAGTTCTCCTTTTACGTGTCACGTTGTGCTTCAGGGACCTGGGGTTCTGTGGATTTCCAGGAGACCACTGCTGCAGGTGTGGTTGATTTGGCTAGCGGATGGCATGCAGTTCTCCAGCCAGTCAATCACTACTGGTCTGCTGCACATAAATACCAGCCGCTCTTACTAGAGGGTGCTGGTAATTTATCCATGTTTTCTTTCCCTCTCAGAGCTTGGTGTTATGCATGCTGCTAGTTTGAGTTGCTTTCCCCCACCTTGAAGGTAACACAGTAACATAGTTCGTAAGGATGAATGAAGACAATGTCCATCTAGTGCAGCCTGTCTAGCCTCCTGTTTTTGTTGATCCAGAGGAAGGCAAAAAACCCCAAATGCAGAAGCCAATTTGCCCTTTTGGGGAAAAAATTCCTTCCCGACTCCCTAATGGCAATCAGACTGTTCCCTGGACCAACCCCTAATAGTTCCTACCTTCCTATATACCCGGATTAACAATTAACCTAAGATTTATAACCTATAATATCCTTCCTCTCCAGAAAGACATCAAGTCCCCTTTTAAACTTCTCTAAGGATTTTGCCATCACCACGTCCTCAGGCAGAGAGTTCCACAGTCTAGCTGCTCTAACAGTAAAGAACCCCCTTCTATGTTGGTGATGAAACCTGCTTTCCTCTAAACGTAGCGGATGTCCTCTCGTTACCGTTGCAGTCCTGGGTATAAACAGATCATGGGAGAGATCCTTGTATTGTCCCCTCATGTACTTATACATGGTTATTTGGTCGCCTCTTAACCTTCTTTTTTCTAGAGTAAATAGTCCCAGTTTTGGTGCCTCTCTGGGTATTCCAGTCCCTTCATTCCATGTATTAGTTTAGTTGCCCTTCTCTGAACCCCCTCCAATACCGTAGCATCTTTCCTGAGCCCCGGTGACCAGAACTGTACGCAGTATTCCATGTGAGGCCTGACAAGTGCCTTATATAATGGAAGGATAATGTTCTCGTCCTTCGCCCCTATGCCACTTTTAATGCATCCCAAAACTTTATTTGCCTTAGCAGCAGCTGATTGGCATTGGTTACTCCAGTTTAGTCTATAGTCCACTAGTACCCCCAGGTCTTTTTCCATATCACTTTTCCTTAGCGGTACCCCATTAAGTGAATATTGGTGACATCCATTCTTGCTGCCCATGTGCAGAACCTTACATTTATCAACATTAAACTTCATTTGCCATTTTCCTGCCCAAGCCCCCGGCTTATCTCATAGTAACATAGTATGTAAGGCTGAATGAAGACAATGTCCATCTAGTCCAGCCTGTCTATCCTACTGATTTGATCCAGAGGAAGGTAAAAAACCCCAAGGCCAGAAGCCAATTAGCCCTTTTGGGGAAAAAATTCCTTCCCGACTCCCTAATGGCAATCAGACTGTTCCCTGGATCAACCCCTAATAGTTCCTACCTTCCTATATACCCAGATTGACACTTAACCTAACATTTATATCCTGTAATATCCTTCTTCTCCAGAAAGACATCTAGTCCCCTTTTAAACTCCTCTATGGATTTTGCCATCACTACGTCCTCCGGCAGAGAGTTCCACAGTCTAACTGTCCGTTTGTAGCCGTACATTGTCCTCCATTGCATTAATTATATTGTATAATTTTGTGTCATCTGCAAATATTGATATTTTGCTGTGCAGCCCCTCTATCAGGTCGTTGATAAATATATTGAACAGAATGGGGCCCAATACTGAACCCTGTGGCCCCCACTAGTGACTGTGGCCCAATCAGAGTATAAGCCATTTATTACCACCCTCTGCTTTCTATCATTGAGCCAATTTTTAACCCAATTACACATGTTTTCACCCAGTCCGAGCTGCCTCATTTTGTATATTAGCCTATTATGTGGCACGGTGTCAAACGCTTTAGAGAAGTTCAGACATACGAGATCCATAGACTCTCCCATAGACTCTGGTGAGTTATTCCATTGTTTTCCTTGAGGTGCTCATCGATGGTGTCTCTCAGAATCCCCTCGAAACTTTTTCCCGTTACTGAAGTGAGACTTACCGGCCTGTAGTTACCAGGCTCACTTTTGGTCCCCTTTTTATAAATTGGAACCACGTTGGCAATGCGCCAATCCAATGGTACAACACCGGTCTTGATAGTGTCTAGAAATATTAGGTATAGCGACCTAGCTAACTCATCACTTAGTTCCCTTAGTATCCTTGGGTGTATTCCATCTGGGCCTGGCGATTGATCGATTTTAATCTTCTTTAACCTGTTCTGCACTTCCTCCTGCTGTAAAGGTGGTCTGCACAACTGATCTCCCCCTCTGCATGTTATGCAGACCCCCTCTCCCTTCCCTTTTACCCTTCTATTAGGTGCAGCCTCCAGACATCTCATGTCGTGCATGTTGTCTGGTGGGTGATATCTGACAACACGTTCAGTGTGGTGTTCGCTGTATGTTGCAGGCACTTGGTGTGAACAGGGTTGTGTTCTATGTATGTCTGTAGGTGTTGACTACACTAGATGTGAACTGTCCTGTTTTGTATGCTGTATTTCACTTGTCTGGTGTTCCTGTTACCATCTAGGGCAAGCCAGACCCTGAGGTTGCAGCATGGGGCCGTCCCTATTGGGACGATTGCCCCGCTTCTAGGCAAGGTTCCCTTTTTGTGGTTTGAGTTTAAAAAAAAAAAATTGCAAGTCCTTCATAAAGGACTTATCTGTATGGGCCTAGTACAGATGCATCTCTGTCCTACCAAGGAGGGAGTTTACCAATCGTGCCAGCATAGATAGAACTATTGTGCCTTACACAAACAGCCTCAGTCACAGAAAGAATACACACACCCAGAGGGAATATACAGAGGATATCCTCTCCTACTGACACAATGGCACATAGGACTTATCCATACGGGCCTAGTGAGAATGCACCAATGTGAAAGCAGGAAGATTTAAACACAAGTGATATCATGTAGGGGTCTAGTGCATAAAGTCAGGCTGGTCATTCTGTTATGTCCGTGCTGGCCGTGGGAAGCATGGCGCATGCTGAATGGATAAATCATCATGGTATTGGGGACAGATCGCTGCTGCTTCCTCCTAGCAAGACTTTCTGTGATCACGCATCGCATCGCTTGTCCTTTTTATTGCTTATTTCTCACTTTAAATTACTTTGTACTTATTTCAAATAATAAACTTCTAAAAATCTTTCACTGTGAGACTGAATTATCGGAAGAGCTGGATTTCCATAATACTGGTATTAAGAATATTATTTTGGTATTGCAGTGTAGAGCCACCAGCAAGCGAGGACCTTTGTTTGGGCTAAAGCCCTGCAGTTAGGCAAGTACAGAGTAAGGCTGCCTGTCCATGGTCGTTGCAGTATCCCGCGGCGTAGATCCGCCGTGGGATACCACCGCCCGGGACCTGGAGCCGACAGACGGATCTCCGCTGTCAGCCTATCTGACACATAGGCTGACCGCAGAGAATTGCTGTAAATTCGCAGCATGCTGCAAATTGCTGCCCATGAGCAATGATTCTCTGCTCACGGACAGGGGGGAAGCGCTCTTCATAGAAACGCTATGGAGAACTTTCACTGCGTTCCCATCACCGCAGTGAACGCAATTTAAACCCGCCTGTGGACAGGCAGCCTTAGGGTATACGCACATGGACTTTTTTTACTTGGACGAATAGAGTTTAGGATGTGCTATTCTTTTAGGAGGAGAATAACACATGTCAACGTGAAGTGCTCACCCCAATGGACAGCAAACTGAGGGGAGAGTTTCGGGTGCAACTTTTAAATCGCTGATGTCGATGTAGCCTCAGGGTGGTGGCAGGGATCCTTAATGCCACTAATGCTTCTCCTCTCTCACTTTCTCTCTGATGATCCAATGTGGATGTCTACAAACCGCACATTTTCTTGTTATCTAGTTTAAATGTTAGTGTTTACAAATGTCCGAATACCATTGAATAGCATTCGTGTAGTTTAATTTTTTGAATGTGTACTAAATAGAGATGAGCGAGCACCAAAATGCTCGGGTGCTCGTTACTCGAGTCGAACTTTCAGTGATGCTCGAGGGTTCGTTTCGAGTAACGAACCCCATTGAAGTCAACGGGCGACCCGAGCATTTTTGTATTTCGCCGATGCTCGCTAAGGTTTTCATTTGTGAAAATCTGGGCAATTCAAGAAAGTGATGGGAACGACACAGCAACGGATAGGGCAGGCGAGGGGCTACATGTTGGGCTGCATCTCAAGTTCCCACGCCCCACTATTAAGCCACAATAGCGGCAAGAGTGAGACCCCCCCCCCCCACACTGTCAGCGTAAAGATCGTTCTCCCCTGCCACAGCTGTAACAGTGACTGCTGCCTCTCATCTGATTTGGTCCCGCTGAGCCAATCAGAGGCAGCAGTCACACACCCATTCATAAATTCATGAATGGGTGTGTGAGTGGAATCTGCCTCTGATTGGTCAGGCTGTGACCAATTAGAGGCAGCTCATTCAGCAGGCGGGGATTTTAAATCCCCGGCTGCTGAATACTACTCACAGCTGTTCAGAGCAGTTCAGGAGGACTGCCGCTGGCCTCGCTGAACTCCGTCTGCCGGGACCAGGTAAGTATATATATATTTTTTATTTTTACACATTTCTGGATGAATTGCAGGGAAGGGCTTATATATTTAAGCCCTTCCCGACAATTCATCCCGCGCTCGCCGGCAGGCCATTGCTTTCAATAGAGCCGGCTGTATTGCCGGCTCCATTGAATTCAATGGTCAGTGCTCGTTTAATCGAGATGAGTATCGCGTGGTGCTCGTCTCGAGTAACGAGCATCTCGAGCACCCTAATACTCGAACGAGCATCAAGCTCGGACTAGTGTGCTCGCTCATCTCTAGTACTAAATGTTGGATGTTTTTACTGTATATTTAATAAAAAATATTGCAGCGATTTCTAGATTTATACCTGAGCTTTAATCCATAATTTGGCAGTAACTCTATATACTATATGCCATATGTTCCAACACAAGCAACACTAAAACATAGCCTCTCAAGCCTTTAACTTGTGTGTATCCTGCTGGCAACGGTTTACTCTGCTACTTATTATAACCATAGATCATTACAGGGTGTAGTTTCCAAAATGGAGTCACTTTTGGGGGGCGGGGGGCTCCACTGTACTGGGTACCTCAAGGTTCTGCAAATGCAACATGGCATTCTAAAATTATTGCAACGAAAGCTGCACTCCTTTCCTTCCGAGTCTTGCCATGAGCCTAAACAGCAGTTTATGGAAATGTCCCATATGTGGACTGTAGTAGTGCAGTACACAGAAAGGCCTGTAGAGGGCTGCAGACAGGACTTCTGCTGCTAGGGTTAACACCAAGGGGTGGAGCAGGAAATAGATAAAAGCTCAGTTTCTAACAAACTCAGGGGAAAGTTACAGCCTGGCAGGGCAGGACGGGCTGCAAGTTGAGGTCCAGTGTGGGCCAGTTGGGTCTGTCACCTCGTCTGACGGAGGAAGAGAAGCCCTCCAGACGCCCCAGGAGGGGTTAGTGACAGAGCCCTGTGGGTTGTGAACCCCATGCTTTTGTGGACTGTATATAATTCACGTTGTTGTATGCTGTAAAGGCTGGCAGGAGCCAGATTTAAAGAAAAAACCTCTGTTGCTGGAGCATATTTTGTGTGAGGTGGCCATTCCGGTATCACAAAGTGGGTGATCCTATGGCAAGCAGACCCTAACTTGCCACATATGGTGGAGGATGCGGGCACGATCCGGAGTGGCACAAAAACAGCAACTCATAAAGTGGATGTCTGCTGGGAGCAGTGCTGCTGCAAGCAATGTTGAAAGGGCCAAGAGGCCGAAAGACTGCGGTTGTTGCTGTATGCAGTTTAAAGTGCCAGGAGGCCGAATATACGGTTGTTGCTGGAGCACCATTTAAAGGGCCAGGAGGCCATAGAGTTGCGGTTGCCTGGGAGGGCAACAAAAGAGTTCAAGCAGAGGAGGACATCTGCGAGGCAAGTTGATGGACTTGTTTTGTTGGTTCATATTGACTGTGCAGTCAAGATGGCGGGTGGTGCACGAGGCAACCAAAAAGAGCCATGCTGGGGGTGTTTACGGACAGACTGGTGCATGTATGGATGTCCAGTGGCAAGGTGGCCGGTAAAACCCCACTGCTCTGTGTTGGAGGCTGACTGCAGGCCTTTGAGGGCACAACAGGAGGTGTCCCCGCCAAAAGACTGTGACAAGTATCCGGAGAAGACTCCATGGAGTAGTGAGGCCACTAATAGAATGTCTTATGTGCAGGATGGCTCAGCAAAACCTGCACAATGTAACTGGACATTTGGTGAAGATTTGTCCAAGGACTCTATTGCAGATAATGTGTGGAAATTGTTGCATAACCAAATGTTTTCCTTGCAGGAGGGTGCCGGGAGAACTGCAGTGTCTGCATTGGGTGAAAAGTCCAAAAACTGTATTATGGATAATCTGTTGCAGAAACGTTTCATTAACCCTGAAATATGTGTGGACGGATTGTGGGATGTTTTCTGTGTATGATATGGATAGAAATGTTCCCCACATAAAGCCACCATGTGAACAGGTTCCAATAAGGAGTGCAGCCAACGCCCATGTGGGAGTCAGTGCAAATATACCTCTAGTGAAAGAGGGAAGAAGAAAAGAAGATAGTGTGTGTAGGACTAGAAATGCTGGAGCTAGTAGTACTATGCCTTTAGATAGAGAGGGGACAGATAGTACTAAAGGTGCAAAGAAGAAAAAGAAGAGAAACGCTGCTTCTAGAGAGACAAGTGAGGTTGTCCGGGCAGATCCTGAGGTCCATGGTGAGACTGCAAGAGAACTCTTGTTTGAAATTCAGGAAGTATCTGCACCAATGCAAGCTTATGTAAAGTTTCTTGAGGAAGAATGGCAAACTGCTAATAAAAGATATGATGCACAGTTGGAAAAAGAAAGGGGCAAGTTGTGTCTGCTTGGAGAAGAGGCCAAGAGGCAAAGGCTGTTAGCAGAGGAGCAGACAGAAACATTCCTGATAGAAAAGGAAAGTATTCTCCACGAAGCTGAGCAGCTGAAAGCAGAGAATGCAGCTCTCTTAAAGGAAAATGAGCGTCTTCAGAGGTTGGCTAAGGAAGAAGCTGATCACCGGGTATTGCTGTAACAGAAGAATGGTCAGTGTGAACAGAGCTTAGAAGAGATGAGAAGTGAGAAAAAGAAGTATGAGGGATATCGTTCAACAGCCCATGAAGAGATACAAGACCTCAGATGTAGCCAGAGATGAGGCTGATCGCAGAGTATGTCTGGAAGCACAATCTGTGCAGTGTGAACAGGACTGGAAGAAACTGCAAATGAAAACCCAAGAGTTGGAGATGATGTGTTGCGAGTTAGAAAGAGCTTCTACAGATGCACGGAATCACACTACAGGTTTGCAGAATCAGGTTGCAGAGTTGAAAATGCAGTTAGCAAAGAAAAATGGTGACTTGGAGTGCCAGATAAGTCAGCTCAAGGAAAAGCTGGAAATGGAGAAAGCTGCTTGCTGTCAGGAAGA
The DNA here is from genome assembly GCF_035609145.1 of Eleutherodactylus coqui. NCBI lineage: Eukaryota > Metazoa > Chordata > Amphibia > Anura > Eleutherodactylidae > Eleutherodactylus > Eleutherodactylus coqui. Next base: position 276,086,006 of record NC_089841.1, read on the forward strand.
GAAGCAAGAAGAGATCTTGAAAGACAGACTGGGGTACAAGTAAAACTAGGAGGCACTGCATGAGAGACTGTTGTCTCAGCTACAGATGAGCTTGGATGAGAAAGCTGAATCACAGAGAACCCAGATCCAGGAGCTAGAACAGAGTCATGCTGTATTTGTGGGGAAACTGTCCAAGCAGTTGGAGCAAATTGAAAAAGTGAAAGAAAAGTGAGTGTATTGAGCTGACCCAAAAAGTGAAGGGGTTGTTGGAAGACAAACATGAATTGGAATGCAAGAAAAATGCAGTAGAAATGCAGCTTCAAGAGCTACAAGCAAGTGTCACTGAAGGTCACAGAAGGCAGACAGCGTTGTCTGAGCAGGTGAATAGACTGCAGGTGAAGCTGGAAGCTCAGGCTGAAGAGTCTCAGAGGCTGGTGGAAGAAGAGACGCAGCAGAGGCTTGGTCTTAGTGCACACCTGAAGACTATGCAAGATAAGAGAGATGTGTTCCTCAAGCAATTTAGAGGAAGATGCAGAAACTAAAAGGAATCTGTCAGAGAAGATTGCAACACTTCAGGCGCAGGTGTCAGAGATGGAAGAGAAACTGTATGAGAACCCAGCATGCTGGGTCTCTGCTGAAGAGCAAGACGGTGAAATCCTAGAAGGAGTGAAAGTGATAAATCTGCTGTTTTGTCTTCAAACTGATGTCTATGATGAACTTGAGAAGTTTACAGTGAGTCTTCAGCAGGAAGTAGAAGACATTAGTGTGGAGCTTGGTTACCAATGTCAGATGGTGTCCAACCGGGAGAAGAAACAGAAGATGTGTGAACAGTGGCTTACTGAAGCGGGTGCGCACTGAAATTCAAGACTGGATTAGCGCCAACACAGATACTGAGAAGAGAACCCTAATACGGGAAAAGCTAAAAGGTGTGTTCCAATGACCGGTAGAAGGAATGGAGACCCTGTTATTATGAAATACCCTGGAATATTAAGAAAGAAGCGCTAACCTTGATGCACACCCTGAAGGTGGTGTCAGAAGAAAAGTGGTATTGCAAAAGTCTGCTAAGAATTTAGGTGTGAAGATGAAACCCTGGGTATCAGAGGGTTATATTGCTGAAGAAGGTTCAGAGACTAGAGAGGTCTAGGGCCCAGCTCAGACAAGTGAAAAGAAAGAAGATCCCGTTGAATTCTAAGAAGATAAAAATGGTGAGTCATTGAGAAAGTGAGAGCTGAGCTACAGATGGGTGGTGAGCAATCCTCTGAAGTTCAAGTCACCAAAGAGAAGGCAGAAGGTGAAACTGCTAAAGCAGAGAAGGCCACGAAGGTAGCAGAGACTGGGGAAAAGGCCTCAGAAATTACTCCTGCCCTGGATAAGGAAGTTGCGCAAATGAATGGAAGTGTCTCTGTGGTAGAAGGCCCATAGATGGAAATAAGTGCACATGCCTCTACTGAAGGGCAGATTGAAGAAATGGCTCCTGCAACAGTTGAACAGATGAGTGATGTACGATGTGAAGAATCCAATATGGAGGCTGAGAAGGTTGTTGCTTCAGTTGAGATGCAGGATAAGGGAAAAGCCAGCGCTGCTGTAGGTGAAGACCAGAGTGACATTCCTACCGCAAATGTTGTACACGCTGAAGAAAATGTGAAGGTAGTTCAGGCTCAAGCAAATGGAAAGATTCTTACTGTTAGATAACATAAAGAAATTGAGCTTGAGAAAGTGCCAGTTAGGGCGAGAGACCCCCGCGCCTGGAGTTTTGACTTTGGAGGGCCAAAAGAAAGTGTGACATGGCCTACGGCCTATATCAGAGGGGGATATATGTAGTAGTGCAGTACACAGAAGGGCCTCTAGAGGGCTGCAGACAGGACTTCTGGTGCAAAGGTTAACACCAAGGGGTGGAGCAGGAACTAGATAAAAGCTCAGTTTCTAACAAACTCAGGAGGAAGTTACAGCCTGGCAGTGCTGGACAGGCTGCAAGCTGAGGTTCAGTGTGGACCAGTTGGGTCTGTCACATCGTCTGATGGAGGAAGAGACGCCCTCCAGATGCCCCAGGAGGGGTTAGTAACAGAGCCCTGTGGGTTGTGAGCCCCATGCTTTTGTGGACTGTATATAATTTTCCCTCTTCTCTCCATGACAGCACCTTGCTGAGATTATCGTCCCCTGATAGGACAGGAAGCATACTGAGAAGTTTAAAGGCTCCCCCCTTTCTACACTCCTCAGTATTATTCCTGTCCTGTCAGTGGAAGGACTGCCGAGGAGAGGGAGAGAAGAGGCTTTCAGCAGCGCATGGTGGGATCGGGAGGGCTGGTATGTGAGCACCCCTCCCCGCCCTAGGAGCATTGCCTCCGGTCGGTTGTGTTGAGAGGGCAGCCCTCCGGTCCTGTCCTCCGGGTCTGGACTCCCCGACGCATGTATGGCTGATTCGGTGTCGGATCACGTGCTCGCGCACAGAGGTCAGAGCTTTCTGTCGCAGGACACCTGGGGAGGAGTCTGGAGGTTCATGGGTAGCAAATTCAAATAAGGAGCTACTAAAATGCCAGAAGATGGTGCCAGACTCGGGCAGTGTGTGTTTTTGCTGCCCTGAGAGAATCTTCAGTGCTCCCTTGTCAATATGAGGCTCCAGGACCGGAGAACCCTGTGCAGGCTGGTACCTCCGGTGTTGTAAGTAGCAGTGCGGCATCTCAGATCCAAATGGGTTTTTTCAGCAGTGGGATTTACCGTGTTTTTATGTTTGTTTTGGCAGACGGATAAATCTGCAGCAGCGTCTGTGAAAGGCAAACCTAAAAAATGTGTTTCCTGCCGGAGAAGATTTTATGTAAAATATGTATAGCCCAGCTAGTAAAAGAGGAGTCAGCGGGCTTCATGAATGATATAAAAATGTTAGGAAGAGACGAGGTCCACTCGGCGTTAGCTTCCCAGAGCGTGGCTCCTCCCTCTACCCCCTCAGCTCGCAGCAGACCCCGTAGCGAAGAAAATGACTCGGATTCGGAGAGCGTGGCTTTCTCCAAGGAGGATTTTGAAGGGGCATTTATTGATTCTTCGGATGAGGAGGAATATAAAACGTTCTTATTTTACCCAGAAGACCTGGGGGAACTAATCAGAGCCATCCGGGGTACTCTGGATATAGAGGAGCCTAGAGAGCCCAGATCAATCCAGGACGAGGTTTTTGGGAGTCTGGGGGAGTGACAAGGGCCCACCTTTCTGGTTCTTAAAAATATTCCAAAGATGATCCGGAGGGAATGGAAGAGACCCGATTCAGGTGCTAGATATAGGGGCATTTAAAGATGCCACCCCTTTTCTGAGGATGTCTGTTCTGACTGGAATACGATTCCAAAGTTTATGTCCAGGTCGCAAAGGTAGCAAAATATACTTCCCTTCCTTTTGAGGATGCAGCTCACCTGAAGGACCATATGGATCGCAAGGCTAAGAGGCTCCTGAAAAAAGGACTTGGGAGGCAGCCGCGGGGTTCTTAGACCTGGCGTGGCAGCCACTTGTGTAGCAAGAACTCTACATGTTTGGCCGCGGCAGTTGGAAGTGCACGTCCAAAATAAAACTCCGAGAGCAGATTCTGAGCTAGTTACTAGAGATGAGCGAGCATGCTCAGATAAATCAATTACTCAAGCGAGACTTGCTCTTCTCGAGTAACTGCATTCTTGTCCAAGCGTGTGGGGGGGCCGGGAGGGATAGCGTGAGAGAGATCTCTCTTCCCACTGCCACCCCCACGCTCACCTCCGCGGGCCCCCTGAGCACACTCGAACAAGAATGCAATTGTTCGAGAAGAGCGAGTCTCACTCGAGTAACTGACTTATCCGAGCGTGCTCGCTCATCTCTACTAGATACCTATCCTAAAGATGGCAACTGGGTTTTTGGCTGAGACAGTCGGGTTAGCCGCCAGGTCGATGGCTCTATCTAATTCCGCCAGACGTGTATTATGGCTGAAGTCTTGGTCCGGGAATTCTACTTCTAAAGTGAAATTCCATGGACAATTCCTCTTCGCTCCTGACCTAGACAGAATTCTGGAAAAGGCCTCTGATAAAAAGGGGGCTTTTCCAGAGGAGAACTCAAAGAAGGCCCCAGGCAGCAGGATAATATTCTGGACGCACATTGAAAAAAACTTTAGTTTTTTTAACCATTTAGGAGACGGACAGATTTAACATTAATTATTAACATTTTGAGGAACACTTTGTTTTTCTGCACCAAACCAAAATTGCAGCGGCTCCTAGGTGTCAGAATGGTAGAGCCCCCCACAAATGACCCTATTTTATAAACTACACCCCTTAATGTATTCACAGAGGGAGGCAGGAGGATTTTGACCTCACAGTTTATTTTCAAGAGTTAATGCAATTTAGAGGAGAAAAAATAATATGTCATTTTAAAATAATATGTCATTCCCACCGTGTGATGTGGATTTATACACTTCTGTATGGCCATTACAAAGCACTTTGTAATATAATGTGTGCTTTGTAAATATGCCATACGGAAGATATATACTTACCTGATCAGATGCAGCTCCCCCCAGGCATGTCACTGGTTGTGGGGGGTGAGTGCTGCGTTGTCACCAGTCTCGGAGAGGGGGGTGGGGGGGCTTGCAGGTGCCACGCTGTCACTGGTCTAGGGGGTGCTGCGCTGTCACTAGTCTGGGGTAAGGGGGATGCGGGTGTCGGCACATATCACTGGTCTGGGAAGGGGGGGGGGAGTGCCGCGCTGTCACTGGTCTGGAGGGAGGTGGGGGGTGTGGGTGTCGGCACATGGCACTGGTCTGGGAAGGGGTGGTTGCCGCACTGTTACTGGTCTGGGGGGAGGTGGGAGGTGTCGGCACATGTCACTGGTCTGGGAGGGGGAAGTGCCACGCTGTCACTGGTCTCTGGGGGGGTGAGGGGGGTGCAGGGTTGTCACTGGCCATGAGGGGTGCGAATGCCATTCGCCGGGCTGTCACTGGCGTCCTGGAGGCGGGGGCGGGCTGTCACTGGTCCTGCGGGTGGCTGGGTTCTGTCACATAGACTTGTTGCCAGAGGTGCTGTCACATAGACTTTTTGCAGTGGGTGGTGCTGTCACATAGACTTGTCACTGTCGAGTGCTGTCACATAGACTTTTGGCCGTCGGGTGCTGTCACATAGACTTGTCGCCATCAGGTGCTGTCACAAAGACTTGCCGCTGTCGGGTGCTGTCACATAGACTTTTGGCTGTGCTGTGCTTTCACATAGACTTTTTGCAATGAGGGTGCTGTCACATAGACTTGTCGCTGTCGGGTGCTGTCACATAGACTTTTGGCTGTGGGGGTGCAGTTACATAGACTTTTTGCAGTGGGGGTGCTGTCACATAGACTTGTTGCCGTAGGGTGCTGTCACATAGATTTGTCGCCGGGGAAGAGGGGGGGGGGGGGGGTGTTGTCATATTCTCACAGTAATTTGTCGCATGGTGTGGGAGGGGGGCTGTGGCAGTAATTTGTCCTGCTGATGGGGTGCGGGGGGGGGGCTGTCACAGTAATTTAGCACACACTGTGTAATCCTGCCTGTGCAGAAAGGGGAGGGGGTGAGCTGTGTTATCTATATATAGGTGTCACAGTACTTGTGGCGGGGAGGGGTGGGGGGGGGGGTGCTGTGAGTGTGTGTGGGGGGCATGTGTGTGGGGGCGACACTATGGAAGGGGGCATGTGTGTGGCAGGCCCTGTGGGGGAGGCACGTGTGTGAGGGCATGTTTGGTGTTACTTTCACTTTCAATTACTTTCAATGGCAGAGGATTGCAATCTCCTGCTACTGCTCTCCCTGCTTTCTCATTGCTTTGAATGAAGCGTGCGTCTCCATTATGATGCCAGTCTTCCAGTCATTTGACCGCCGTCATCGGAAGCGCGCACGCTGAGGAGAGAGAAGCAGCAGTGCATCATGGGAACTACCCAGCGGCGCTATCTTTGAAAAATCATTCAGGCCAGCTTTATAAGGGGAAGAAAAGGCATAAAAAGGTAAGCAGAATATGGATTTTATGTGCAATGCTGTATTGTGTGATGCTTCTAATCTACAGGGCATTAATGGGGGAAAAATTCAGTGTGGGCGGCGGGACAAGCCCTTTAAAAACAGTTTTTTCCTATAGTGCACATGAAAACGAGAATTGAAACCTCAAAATGGATCCCCTGTTTGTCCCGTGTTCAGAAACTTCTCCATTGTGGCCCTAATCTTATGTCTGGGTGCACAACGGGGCCCAAACCAACAGGAGCAGCCGGGGGCTTCCAGAACAGACATTTAGCTTGAAGCCCTTTTAGGCCCTGTTAAGGGTTAATCTTGTTTCTGAGTAACATAAGAAGAGGGACTTAGAAGTTCCTTATTTCAGTCCGGGCCTTGCACCAGATAAGTTTCCTTACTGACAGTTTGTGGCTGGGCTTACTGACAGTTTGTGGCCGGATGCACCGGAACGCAGCAGATGTGTTTTTTTTTTCAAGATAAGTAGTTTTTGCAAGAATGGAAGGTGCTAATATTCTGTTTCTCAAACTAGTCACCTGATTAAGTAATTCTTCAAAGTTGCACCCTGCGGGCGACGGCCTATATAAGCTGTGTGTTTTTCCTAATAAAGCAGAACTCATTTGATTCACTAGGCTGTGTGTATAGTGGCTTCTTATGGTTCTCCTCGAGTACGTGCTATAGCTTTCCTTTGAATTTGGACTCAGGCAACATCAGCACTGGTCTCCATTGAAGACCCCCCACAGTTTACTCGGCTTCCCAACATGGGGCAGCCGATACCTGACGACACCAACTGCCAACACCCCAGGACCAGGATCACGGGACCCCAGATCTACAAAACACTAGTGTAGGGTAAACCCTTGACTTGCCATTTTCAGCTCTGGGCTCCCCTGACTTGTGTCTCCTGTTGACAGAAGGTTAGTCGCTGCATGTGTTACTTTCAGGTTCCCCGCCTATTTGTGTAGTTTGTTCATGAAACTGTATTAGACGGAAGAACTCACTACTGGGATATTTTCATGCCATGTTGCCTGTAGTAATTGTTGAAATCTGTACGTTGATAGTCTGTGTCATTTTAGCCATAATTTGCTTTTACTGGATCTGTATAATATCACCAAAAGTTCCCTTAGAAGAGAGGTCTGGTCTCCCCTAACCCCCCCCCCCCCAAGTAGTCTAAGTGACTGCTGTAGTAGTTCCGTAAAACTATTCCAGGACCAGGGACTAAGTGTCCTTAGTGTAACTGTGTGAAATAAGGTCCTGTATACTTAGTGATGAATAGTGGGAAATAAATTACCTGGTTTAAAAAAAAAAAAAAAAAGGTCTGTGCGACCGCCTGACTTACCCGAAGGAAGCTGTGTGCATCCTCAACACTGTGTGATAGTGGTAAATCAAGAGGTAAGTCCAATAGTCAAAATGGGGTCTGAACAGTCTAAAGCTTATCTGACCCCTAAAGAGATAATTAAAAAGAGGGAAGGGGGAGACGATTGCAGACAAGCGTATAAAATATATAGACAGGACTTAAAAAGGGACGGGAAAAACACATGAAAGATATCAGAGAAAGGGAATCCTTTTATAGTCTGTGTTCCTCTGTGGCATGAACTTGCTTTATGTCACAGAGGAACACAGACTATAAAAAGAATCTGTGGGCAATTATGTGACAAATAACCATTATTGTTTGTCTTGTATGTCTTGATGTTATGTAATCTAATCTTTGTTGTACGTCTTAGTCTTCTTTATACAAGTGTAAGAAAGTTATACCCCACTCACATCTGTGGGGGCTTTTAAGAATACAAGGGTTAAAAATGCGGTAAATGTTGCGCTGTTAGAAGCGCTTAGCATGTTGTCTTTTCTATGGGTTTATTCATATCCTCAGAGAAATATACCTCTTGTCATTACTAATGATTAATGCTGTTTAAAGTCTGAATGTTCTGGCCGCTTTCTAAAATCTTAGCTATTGTTCTGTTTCATAGAGAGATAAAATTCAGGGTCATAGAGAGGACAAATGCTGATGAAATAAGAAACTTGTAATGAATTACGTGAATTATACGGTCTTAAAAATAGAAAACATATAGGGATTTTAAGGTATATTTTTGCTTTTCGTGTAAATGTCAGTTCTGTGATTGGTTGAACGTCTGTATCACTGCTAAATGCTGTTAGTATTGAACTGTCTCTGAGAGAATGTTCTGTAGGAGAAACACGCAAACGACCAGCTTCGAAGGGGTGGAGCTAGATGATGTAAAAGTACGTAATGTTTCATCCCTCTCTTCTCCGAAAGAAGGAGTGAGAAGTTTGGGCAGTTTGGAAAAGTTTTTTTTTCTCAAATTTGATGAGACATTGCAGGCAGGATCAGATTAATAAAGAATTTGCTTAAAGAATATCATATTCCAATGTGGCTAGATGTTTGTGGATTATTCTGCCTTGTTGTAATTCATGTCTCTGTTATTTGTACTGATCTCTTACAAGCCTTTTCTGCATCCATCAAATTCTCACCAGATGGATCGGTACAGGTTGAGACCTCAGGTGACAGTTCAGAAGAGTTTTGTAAACTAACTGCTCTCTCGGTAGATCTGGCTCATGTGTTTGTCTTGATAGCCACTGCAAAAACTCAGCTTTCCGCAGGTCCTGACAAATAGTAAGCCACCTCCAAGACAAACTCCAATTCTGCAAAACAAAGGTTGTTCTCCTGGGTCATTGCTTAGCCCAAGGAACTGGACATCTGACATAGGTGATCTAGGTATTGCAGGTCAGCAATTTTTTACATTTTTTTTTTTTTTTTGCAACAAGGTTCTGATCTATTTGAAATAGAATACCAGCCTGATTGTCTAGCAGTAATCGGTGCAAGGGGTTTCAGGAGTGCCGATTCAGCTGGCAGAAACTGAACCGCTAGAGGTAATGTTTAAAGGGTCGCGATGCCTCACGCGCTTCCTTGTGCTGGAAGGTCCTGAAAGCATATTGGGAACAGACGTGATGGGACCCTTGGGATGTTGTATCAAACTTCACCCGTCCGGTGAGGCTCGTATACACCCCGGGTCTGAAAGTCACCCGACCTCCTGTCAGATGGCAGCAGACCTAGAGACACTTCTCCCTGTCCTCACTCTTACGCACGCAGAGGAACAAGCTCTTAGTGTCATTCCTTCGAGCCTCTGGGCTACCAGTCAGACGGACCTCAGCAGACTGTCAGTCCCACCGGTAATGGCTTACCTAAAAGAAGGGGAAAAAGCCCCCATGGTCCGTCAGTACCCCGGGGCACACGCCGAGGAAGATGCAATTGCAGACACCGTCTTTTCTTTATGCCAACTTAAAGCCCTCAAGGAATGTGTCTCCCCAGCCAATACCACTTTGTTCCCCGTCAAGAAAAAGGGTAAAAAAGGGCCAGCCAGACTGTCAGTATTTGTTTGCATTTACTTTCAGAGGAAAGCAGTACTGTTGGACAGTGCTGCCACAAGGGGCTCAGAATAGCCCCAAACCAGTTCACCAGATGCATGAAGCTGGTATTAGACGCCTGGCCAATTCCCGAAGGCACCACCCTCTTGTAATATGTTGATGATTTACTTTTATGTGCTCTTGACCCAAATAGTTGCCTCAATGCATCACTAAGCCTTTTGTGTTTCCTCCATCAGAGTAGAATGGCTGCAAAGCCAGCAAAGAGAAACTTCAGTTCTGCAAGTCCCACGTAGTGTTCCTGGGCCACTGCTTAGGTCCAGGTACTAAACACCTGACGCCGGAGCGCACGAAGGTGGTGACATGCAACTTCCCACCTACCATGCCCAGTTGCGTACCTTCTTGGGACTGGTCCCATACTGTCGGCCATGGATACGCAATGACCATGCAGCCTCTGTACGACTGTTTGGGTTCACGGCCATTTGCCCTGACCCCGCAGGCCGAGTCAGCCTTCCATCAGCTGAAAGTACAGATAACCAGTGCACCCGCACTGGGGCTGCCAGACTATGACAAACCTTTCCAAATGTACGTCACTGAGATGGTGGGACACGCCACCGCTGTACTGACACAAATGCATGGTGACAAAAAGCGACCTGTAGCATACTACAGTGCCCATCTTGACGCGGTGGCTAGAGGGTCTCTATCATGCGTCCGAGCGGTTCTAGCAGTTCAGGCACTACTGGACAAAAGTTCTGACGTTGTCTTAGATCACACCATGGTGATCTACACCCCACATGACATACATGGTATCCTGACACAGGTAACCTGTAGACATCTGTCCCTTGCTAGACAGCTCAAAATGGAACTTGCAGTACACTCTTCATCCAATGTCTCATTTCAACGTTGCACCACTTTGAATACGGCCACCTTATTACCATTAGGTGACACTGATTCAAATGGGGGAGTAAATACAGGGGACCAGCTTTTTGCAAATTCTCTGACTGATGATGATGAGGAGGCCTTTGACGCAGAACACCAGCATGATTGTGCAGCGCTCATGGAGCAGGAGACAGCTGGGTTCACACATGTCACTGACAAACCTCTCCTAAACCCCCACCTTGAAATGTTTGTGGATGGATCCAGATACCTGAATGACGAAGGAAGGTTTGTAATAGGTTTTGAAGTAGTCACACTGAATGAGATACTTGTACAAAAACCACTGCCGCCACACATGTCAGCGCAGGAACTGAGGCCTGTACGATTGAAAAAGGTACCACTGCTAACATCTACACTGATTCCAGGTACGCCTTTCGTACTGCACACGATTATGGACCCATCCGGTGGTCCAGGAGCTTTCTCACGGCACAAGGCAAGCCCATTAAGAATGGTGTATCAGTAGGTAGATTAATGCAGGCCATCATGTTGCCAGAACAGGTGGCCATAATAAAGGTTAAAGCACACACGCAAGGGCAGTCACCGGAGAGCAAGGGAAATGATAGAGCGGATAGGGCGGCCAAGGCTGCAGCTCTCCTGGACAGGACGCAAGACCCCTTGTGCCGTAAATTGGATCTTGGTCCCACCAGTCTGGTTGATGTGGGATTTGGCGTCCTACAGGACGTAGATGATGTAACAGCGGCTGCCTACCCCCACCTCGCCGTCCTAGCTCACGGGAAAGTACATGCCTCTCGGAATGCCGTGGTTTCTGTTGTGGACAAGGTATGGTATGCTCCAGGGTTCGACAGGTTGGCGAAGGCATATGTGAAGTGTGCACCCTGCCCCCGAAAGTGCACACCCAGACCACTGTCAGAGATTACAAATCGATTACATCCAGCTTCCCAAATCAGGCAGGTATGAGTACGTCCTTGTGTGCGTGGACCTGTCCAAAGCCACCGCACAATGTACAGCGACTAAACTTGTGTCAGAACTTGTATGTAGATTTGGGGTACTAGAGACAATTGAGAGTGACAGAGGTACACATTTTACAGGTGAAGTGATGCGAGAGGTGATGTCAGCCCTTGGGGTGGAACAAGCGTTTCACACTCCATGCCACCCGCAGAGTTCGGGAAAAGTAGAAAGACTTAATGGTACTTTAAAACTCAAAATCCAAAAAGCCATGGCTGAAACTAGAAAACCATGGCCAGAGTGCCTCCTGATGGCTCTTTATTCTGTACGCACCACCCCCAATCGAAAAACAGGTCTTTCTCCGTATGAAGTACTGTTTGGCTCAGTGCCAAGATTAGGCCTGTACCATCTGCAGGCCCTGCAGCAGGGGTATGATAAGGTTACTGAATATGTGCAAGAACTATGTCGTAAGCTGAAAGTAACACACGGTCTAGTGTTTTCTTCAATTCCAGACCCTGACAACCTAGAGGGGACTCACTCCTTGCAGCCTGGAGACTGGGTGGTCGTAAAAAGACACGTAAGAAAGGCCTTGGACCCAAGGATTGACAGACCATATCAAGTTCTGTTGACCACACCTACTTCGGTGAAAGTTGAAGGAACTGTTGTTTGTTTTGGGCCTTTTTTTTTTTTGGACTCCTCACTCCATGCTTCGCCCCTATGAGAGGGTGCAAAATGACAATGCCCAGAACCACTTTGTTAGACACCACCAAATACTGATAGATGGACTAAACACCTCACAGGTGAAGGACTGTTGAACTTGCACACACGTACCTAGTGCCACTAGTCTTCTTTTCCTGGTTGTTCCTGTTCCGCCGAAAGAATTACTTACATGGACAAATGAAAACTCAGAAACGAGGGATATCTGGTGGGGTAACGCATTTAGTTCTTTGAACCCTGCCAATTGGTTCTCGGGGTTAGGAGGTTGGTTCATGGGAATTCTGCAAAGTATATTACAAGTGGTAATGACAATCTTATGTGTATATATTGCAATGAAGGTAATAATTTCATGCGTAGCTAAATGTACTGAAAGCCGTTTTTCTGCACCCATTTAAATGTCTTGGTATCCTAGATGGACATAGAGTGCACCATTCCTACCTGGGGAACTGGCTGGAGCCGGCACTGAGTGACAGAACCAGGAGATAATGGTGGCTCTGATGTCCAAATGGGGGATTATGTTAAGGGTTAATCTTGTTTCTGAGTAACATAAGAAGAGGGACTTAGAAGTTCCTTATTTCAGTCCGGGCCTTGCACCAGATAAGTTTCCTTACTGACAGTTTGTGGCTGGGCTTACTGACAGTTTGTGGCCGGATGCACCGGAACGCAGCAGATGTGTTTTTTTCAAGATAAGTAGTTTTTGCAAGAATGGAAGGTGCTAATATTCTGTTTCTCAAACTAGTCACCTGATTAAGTAATTCTTCAAAGTTGCACCCTGTGGGCGACGGCCTATATAAGCTGTGTGTTTTTCCTAATAAAGCAGAACTCATTTGATTCACTAGGCTGTGTGTATAGTGGCTTCTTATGGTTCTCCTTGAGTACGTGCTATAGCTTTCCTTTGAATTTGGACTCAGGCAACATCAGCACTGGTCTCCGTTGAAGACCCCCCACAGGCCCCATTGCCCACTTGTAGAGCCCTTGAGCGGCCAAAACCATAGAGAAACCCCACAAATGATCCCATTTTGTAAACTAGACCCTTTACCGAATTCATCCAGGGGTGTACTGCTTATTTTGATTCCACAGTTTTTGAATGATTCTAAGCAAAGTAGAAGGAAAAAAATTATGCGTTTCATTTTTTTTAGCAATTATGTCATTTTAAAAACAGGTTTTTTTTGAACAGCACACATAGGAATGAAGACTCTCACTCCAAAATGGAGCCCCCTGTTTATTACGTGTTCAGAAACATACCCATTGTGGCCCTAATATTATGTCCGTATGCACAACGGGGCCCAAAATGTAAGGAGCATTAAACTGTCATAACTTTTACGGCGATCATGTGACCGGGGACCATTCACCGCGCCCTTAGTCACGGCTCTAGGCTCTCAGCTTTAGTAGCCAAGAGATTTTAAATTTTCCGGGTTCTCCACAGCTTTTGCGCTTACGTCCACCATTTTGCTGACAGGCGCATACACCGAAGTTGGGGAAAGGTCCAGGTCCGTGGATAAGGATCCTGTTGGGGTACATCGCCGGAGGCCTTAGGTAAGTAATTTCATCTCCCCTCACAGATCGGCTCTGTGACGAAAGGTTAAATAGTAATTTTAACTTTTTTTACTTTTATGTGATCGTCATTATTCATTGGATAGCCGAGATCACGTCAGCAGGGACCAGTACCGTGGCCCCAGTGAAATCTCCAGGCTCTCTGCTATGTGTGGTAGCCAGGACCAGGGAGGTTTTAAATTACCCTGGCAATCCGCGGCTTTTTTGCACGCTTCGGCCATTTTGGCTAGGGGCACGAGTGCAGAAGCCGGGGTGAGGGCCACAGATAAATCCAGGGGCCTCAGATACGTAATTTTTATCTTCCCTTACTTTCTTTTTTGCCCTTTTTTCACTTTACACGATTGCTCTTATCCATTGGATATCTGTCCCAAAGGCAGAAAAATTCAAAATTTTAAAATTGCTAATTTTTCAAAATTTTCTGTAAATTTAGGATTTATTTTAATGAACAAAAACCCAAATTGACTTCTAGCGTAAAGTACAATGCGTGATGAATAAACAATCTCAGAATCACTTGGATAAACCACTGCAGTTATTACTCCATAAAGTGATACAAGTCCGGGAGGCAAATACTGGCTGCAGCGGTGGGAGACTAAGAATGATTCCTCACTGAGAAGGCACCACGTCCATCAACACCACAACCGCGTTGGATACGAGTCTCTGTACGTAAAATAGTATAGCAAATAGGTAACTCCCTGGTGGATATAAAGTGCGCACCCTGGTGGGATGCAGGAGTTCGTCATGTTAAACTCCAACAAGGATGGATCATTTGCGATTTCCTTCGTGTGACCCGTTATCTGTACCTCCAGTGAAAAACAAGCAAACCTCTTAGGGTGGAAAATGTCAAACGAAAACTAACATAATGTGATTGCAGAAGTGTTCACACCCTCTTATATTTGGGGGGGGGGGGTGGTTGTGCTCAGAATTAGCCAATCACATTGAAACTCATGATAAATAGCAGTCAGCACTCCACCGCCATTATTTACAGGGATTCCGATCTGGCGGCTGTTTTTCTGCTGCTGGAACTGGGACTTGAGTCAAGGTGGAGGGAATCATGAACAGTCCCAAATATCAGTCCATTTTGGCACAAAACCTAAAAGCTGAAGATGTAGAGGAATTTCACCTTTCAGGATGACAACCCAAAGAAGATCTCCGAATGACCAAGAGAACGGCTTCACCAGAAGAGGATCAATGTTTTGGAATGACCCAGCCAGAGCCCAAACCTGAATTCTATTGAAGATTTGTGGGTTGACCTGAAGAGGGCGCCACTCTGACAGATTAAGAGCTTTTCAAGGAAGAGTGGGCAAAGACTGACAAGTCAAGATGCGCCATGCTGATAGAGAGCTATGGCAGAGAGTGCCAACAACTGACTTTGCCTTGGTCAGGGTATTTTAGAGACAGATCTAGAATATGGAGCTGTATCTTTTCCCCAAATGCAGGAAAGCCTTCACTCCTATTAGTTTTTCTTAATAACCACTTAACTTTTATCGACAGGTGTAGCAATGTATACAATTTTGGATTTTTGAATGTATCCAACGGAGTCCATAAACATAAAACTATGACGGAACAGTACATTAGAAATTCAGGGACACAAATATGGCGTATGGTCAACAGAAATCCACTTGTTGCATTTGTACACTTGATGGTAATCTAAATACAAAGCCAAGTGCCTGTAGTTGGACAATGACACATCAGTTGAGGAAGAGGCAGGTACTTATAAAACAATGCATTGCAGTATTGATAGGCTTCAGGAGATCCGAGGGACGAACAACAGTGTATCGAAAAACAAATAGTCCTTGTCCTGTACATAAAGGTCCGGTTATCATGTTGGCTTACCACCCCTACCCCCTCAGGGCGGGCCCATCACAGTATAATGTCAGCTGATCCAGGGGTCCCAAATTTTATGCAATTTAGATTCTGATTTTCTGTGTTTTTAAAGCCATCGTTTTCAGAGGGCAGAAAGAAGCGAAGTCAGCAGGTGCAATCATACAGGTACTTAGCGTAGGGCGCTGCCATCCGGAAAACACTATTAACTCATCTGGGAAATCCCGGTATCTCTGGAGCCTAGGCCAAGACCACATCAAATGGATAAGGAGTACCTGGTCTAAATGAATGTAGTCGCTGGCTTGTGTAATACAGGATTTATGGCTGAGTCAGTCTTCTGTTGGAAATAAGGGATATTGATGGCGGAATGGCTAGAGCCAGTGTCCACTCCTCATCAGACATTCTACCCAAATCTGTCTACTATTGTTCTCCAACTGGTGAGGAGTCTTTCTGATTTTTGAGAGATACTGGTAGTAGTTCAGCATATAATATAGATTCCTACCAGGAGGTTTAACCCCTCAGTGGTGGGTTTCCTACCCCCCTGTCGAGCCCATCAGGGCAGGTTTTTTAAATGGGCCAATCATTTAATTTCAACTAATCTTGCAGTCGCGTTCCAAGAGCCATAACTTTTTCATTTTTCCATTGACACGGCCATGTGAGGGCTTGTTTTTTGCAGGAGAAGTTGTACTTTTTGATGGCATCATTTTTGGGTAAATATAATGTATTGAAGAACTTTTGTGAAAAAATTTGTTGGGAGATTAGGGAAAAAAAGTAATACAAGTTAAATCACCCTCCTCTTGCCATATCTATAATAAAAAAATCTAAATCATAAAATAAAAATACATATTTGGTATCGCCGCATCCGTAAATGTCTGATGTATCAAAGTAGTGCATTATTTACCCCCCACGGTGAACATAGTCCGAAAAAAAAATAAAGAACGCCAGAAATGCACTTTTTCAGTCACCCTGTCTCCCAGAAAAATGCAATAAAAAGCGAAAAAAAAGTCGTATGTATTCCAAAATGGTACCAACGGAAACTACAGGATGTCCCGCAAAAAAAGAGCCCTTGCTCAAGTACGTCGATGGAAAAATAAAAAAGTTATTGCGCGCAGAAGATGGCGGCAGAAAATAATTGAAAAAAATAAAATGTCTTTGAAAAAAAATACAAGTGCTATAGTAAAAAAAGTATACAGATTTGGTATCGCAGTAATCGTACCGACCCCTAGAATAAAGTTATCATGTCGTTGTTGTTGCAGCTTGTGCGCCGTAGAAACAAAACGCACTGAAGGATGGTGGAATGTCATTTTTCTTTCATTTTACTCCACTTAGAATTTTGTAAAAGTTTTTCAGTACATTATATGGTACTTTAAATGGCACCATTGAAAAATATAACTCATTCCGCAAAAAAACAACAAGCCCTCATACAGCGACGTAGATGGGTAAGTAAAGGAGTTGTGATTTTTTTAAACGTGGGGAGGAAAAAAAGAAATGGGGAAAGAAGAAAAAAAGGGACCGTGTCATTAAGGGGTTAAATAATGTACTAACTTCCTTCTCTGGGTCATTACGATGACGGATACCACATGTGTCATTTTATTTTTAATTGTTCACAAAGTAAGGGGAGACAAGTGTTTTTAATTTTATTTATTTAATTTTTTAAAATAATTTTTTCCTTTTTTTTTTTTTTACTTTTTTTAAATATTTGTCCCTTTAGGGGACTTCCACAGGGACCCATCAGGACCCCCTGATCACTTTCCGGGGGTCTGATGGTGACAGCCCTTTGCATGCTGCAGTGACAGCCCTTTACATGCTGCAGTCACATAGACTGCAGCATGTAAAGGGTTAACACAGCAGAGATCGGAGGTTTTCTCTGATCTCTGCTGTAAGAGCAGGTACCTAGCTGTCCTCTCACAGCCAAGCACCAAGCTCTCCCTGCCACAGAGACCATCGGCTTGCTTCTGACAAGCCCATGGTCTCTATGGCAACCTATAAACAAAGGAGATTGCCTGCATATTGGCCATATCTTCCTGCTTCTCAATGTCCTGCTTTGTTCTCTGTGGGTCTGTGCAGGCAGAGCACACTGTCACAGCTTGTGGCATTGTGCTCTGCAGCTCCCATAGTGATACATAGCCCGGAAATCTTCTGGGCTATGTCGCTATGAGCAGTGGAGCTCGTCCCGGAAAATTTCCGGGCGTGCCACTCAAGGGGTTAAGAAGGAAATGGGAGATAGACATCAGATATAAGAAAGAGTCCCAGGAAGTGCATTGGTATGGCACAATTGTGAATATGACAGGTGGTCCTGCAGCGTCCTGTAGGGTGACCCTGGAAATAGGGCATACGTTGAGGAGCAGGGAGGGTAAGATGCTGGCTTTTCACGGTGGCACTTACCACACTCCCTCCCAGAGGGACGCACATAGCCTCAACCAGGGCAGCACTGGGCCTCTTCCGGACACCCCTAGGAGAGGGACGCCCACTAAACAGTAGAACAAGGTTAGTAGTTGTCATGGGTGACGCCACCGTTCCATCACACCCAGAATGACTTTCGGCGGAGAATAAAGGAGCCGCAGACAGATATAACGTACCTAAGGTCCCCGGGAAGGTCAGGGCCTGGTAAAACTTTGCTTCAATATAACTCCAACAGAACGAAGCAAAGTAGACAATATTCCAAGTGCAGGCATTTAGATTTGATATGGAGTACCTCCCCCGGCGGTCCCAGACTTCAAGACGCTCGGGTGTGAACAAATGACAAGAGTACCTCTGCACTGGGCCTTGAAGAATAACATTCACGTTTCACTAACACCCTCTCTCTTTGGGGCTCACTCCTCTCTCATGCTAGAACAGTCAATCCAGGGAACCTCTCCTCCTCTTCCATTCTTCACTACATGAGGGTTGAAGGTACCCCCAGGCAGCCAACACTCTTTATTAGGAACCCAAAAGACATGGAACTCCTTTCCCGCTCTCAAGCACTCACATTTATCGCCTCTCTCATACCATAGTACAGGACATAGATTAATACATTTACAGACATTCTCCTGGCTTTGCAAACACTTAAAGGGGTTGTCTCGCGACAGCAAGTGGGGTTATACACTTCTGTATGGCCATATTAATGCACTTTGTAATATACATCGTGCATTAAATATTGGCCATACAGAAGTTATTCACTTACCCCCTCTCCATGGCGACGATGAAGCCTCTTCTCTGGTCGCACGAACAGTCGCGCTTGCTCACAGAGGAATCCTCTTCTGTCTCCCTCCGGGCTCACGAGCGGCGTCCTGGCTCCTCCCTCTTCTCCACGTCATGGTAGCTCCGCCTCCGTCATGTGGTGCCGATCAGCCAATGAAGTGGCTGTAATCGGCAGTGGAACGCAAGACTGGAGAAGAAAATCCACGGTGCACCATGGGAGAAGTCCCGCGGTGCACCGTGGGAGAAGACCAGCGGCGCCATCTTTGAAAGAAGAAAAGAAGAATCTTCAAAGCTGTAGAACGGGGATGCAGGTAAGCGAAATTAAAAAAAATAAATAAATAACACATGGATTCTTTTTAACTGTGCATGATGTGGGGGTCTGTTGGGAAAAATGTTTTTGATTTTGGCGCGGGACAACCCCTTTAACTCCTCACACGCTGCAGCTGTGCAGTACATATAACAGAATGACTAGACAGTTTTGCACAGAGCATCAACACAAGACTTGACGTGTATGACATTATGGAGGGGTCAGAAAGCATGTACTGGGCCACTACAGTACGAGTGTGAAAAACTGAAGCATTAAATTACTGATACATAGACTTTTCCAGAGTGCAGTAATGCCCCATATATGCATGTAAACTGCTGTTCGGGCATGCGGCAGAGCTCAGGAGGAAAAATGCGCTACTTGGAGGACAGATCATGCAGGAATAATTTTTGGACTCCATGTTGCATTTGCAGAGTCAGTACTGCAGATACTCCACAAAGTTGACCCAGATTTGGAAACAACACCCATGAAAGAATTCATCAAGGTGTGTAGTAAATGTTTCCACTGAATGCGCAATGGAGGGTGCCATTTCTCCACAGATAGGCCAGTTCAGAGTGAAATATGTTGTGCCCAGTTTGTGCCAGTGTGACAAGTCAGCTCTATGACAGGGCTCAGGAGTGAAAAAGCAACATACATAAGTACAAGGTTCCAGCTGAAATAAAAAAGAAACCCCTAAGGCCGCCTGCACACGAGCGGAAATCCCGCCGCGGGATTTCCCGCGGGATTTCCGCCGCTGAAAGTTTGCATAGGAGTGCATTAAAATACGCACTCCTATGCAGACGGCCGCGGTTTGGCCGCGCGAAATCTCGCGCGGCAAATAAACCGCGGCATGTCCTAATTTTCTGCGGGGCACGCACTCACCTGGCCGCCGGCTCCGGTCTGCGCATGCGCCGGCTGCGCGGCAGCCGGCACATGAAAGAGTCGGGGCCGCCAGGCGCGGGTGAGTACGCGCTCGTCCCTGCAGGCTCTCGGGTCGGATCGCGCGGCGAGAATTCTCGCTGCCGGATCCGACCCGCTCGTCTGCAGGCGGCCTTAAAGTGACTCCTCTTTGAAAACTTCACCCCAGCATTTTGTCATTTGGTGCCCCCCCCCCCCCTCCCCCTTGGCCCCCAGGGAATTACCCCATCTTGAAAACTACAACACTCAAGGGCTTTAAGGGGAAGGAGTTGAAGCAAAACATAAGAAAGTACATTTGGAGTTTGCTAAAAATGTGTGTGGACTCCCCAAGACATGCAAGGAGGTTCCCTGGTCGGATGACCCTGCAGTGGACATGTTGGGGGCAGCATCATGCTGTGGGATATACATCTCATCTGTAAGAACTGGAAAGGTGGACAGGATTAACGGAAAGATGGATTGCAGGAAATGCAGGGCAATGTGGGAGGAAAACAGATGGAGGTTCACCTTCTAGCAGGACAAGGACTCTAAACCAGAGGTTCCCAAAGTGGTCTATATGGACCCCCAGGGGTCGATTTTGACTTGCTGGGGTCCATGTTAGCAAGAAAACATTAGGAGGTGCACGAGATGTAAATGGGGTCCACGTGAGCGGACCTCGTGTAGGCAGGTCGTCCCCAACATTTCGGCGTTCTGTCAATGATACAATCCACCTTCCACAGATTGGACATAATATGTATATCAGACAGAAGTTACCGACCTCTCTGATATTTCATAAGTTTATGCAGAGTTCACACAAAACTTCTTGGCTCTAGCGATGGACAAACGGCCCGCACAGCCGCTGATTTATGACGTTACTACTGCACATCGTTTTCACGTGATTCGACGGAGCCCAAGAGGTTTTGCGCAAACTCTACCCATCTGCTTTGTGGTGGGCGATGTTCATGGGCAGGTCTTTACAAGTCTCCATACCGGCAGCGGCGCATCGCGCGGACCTGTGGCTTATCCTGCATTATGGACTGTCGCAAGAAAGGTTTTCCATCTTCACGCCTCGTGGAAAGGGGTTTTAGCGCGGCGCCAATCTTCTTATGAAAAAAAAGAAATCGATTGCAAATCACTGAAGGTGGAGATATGAGACCATCGGAGCGTCCGGCTCGGCCCCCATGAACAGCACTATTGGTGGATTCATTTTATGTAAGAAATTTACTGGGTTCCGATTTGTTTCGTCCCAAATCCAAATGTTTACTTGTATTTTGTGTCTTTTCAATAAAGAGCTAAATAAAAATTGTCCTTTTTTTCTTTTTTTACAATTGTCCGCCCATCTAAGGGCTCCGATCTGCTTGCGTGTTTTTAACGCGATTGTCAATGGGACTTTCTAATGCTAAAAACTAGAGCTGAGCGAGCGTACGCCCTAAGTCACATTACTCGAGCGAGTAGTGCCCTGTGCGAGTACCTGCCCGCTAGTCTCTAAAGATTTGGCTCATCTCTATTAAAAACGCATCACCAGTTGGCGCTTTACGATTTTTGTGTGATGCGTTTTTAATATTAGAAAGTCTCATTGAGATCCGTGTAAAAACCCACAAGTGTGCAGGAGCGCTAAGTGAGCGGCGCCGTGAAAACACGTGACTTTAACAAGGTAAGGAAAACGTAACATTAGTCCGGCTGCACACGGCCGGGTCTACATTGGGGAATCCTGATCAGACATCCACCTCCGGATTCCACAGTAAATACCGCCCCATCCTGCACACGAGCGGAAAGCAATTGCAATTTTTCACTCATGGAGGAAAAATCTCAGCATGCTCGGTGGATTCCACGCAGACGGCTTCCATTGAAGTCAACAAAAGCCCCCTGTTACCATGCAGGGCGGCGCTGGGTCCCGCGGCCGGCGCGCGCCGCTTCGAGCTCGGCTTCGGCGTCCCGGAGCTGTGCTGTCAGGGATCTCCCGGCGGCGTGGAGCAGCCAGCGTGCAGCAGCGTGGAGCAGCCAGCGTGCTGCGGCGTGGGCGTGTCCGCCCGTAGGGTGCCGCCCGCTCTCATCCACCTCCCTTATGCAACAGTGGGAGAGTCGGCTCCTCCCACTCTCCGCCCCGGGGCGGAGGCTTTTAGTTAAAAGACTGGCAGTGACCTGAACTCACTGCCAGTTATTGGTTCTGCTAGCCTCTAGTCAGGTCTATTCTAGTCTGTCCTAGTTGCTTGTCAGTATCCTTCGTTTGCCTGTGAGCTTCACCTCCAGCCTTGATTCTCCTAGTAGTTTTGTTGGTCTGTTACACCTGCCTCTTCTGTCGGCACTCTGTCCCCTGTTAGTAGTTCCATCCAGGTAGTCGCCAGGTCCCTAGCCAGCGCAGGGACTGCCGCCCAGTTGTCCGCCTGGGGTTAGCCAGGGCCGAGGCAAGTAGGCAGGGACAGTGGGGTGCAGGAGATCAGGGCACCCCAACTGGCGCTCGGGGGGCAGAGTGCCGTAACACCCCCGACTTGTGGAAAGGTCGCAGATTCTGCATCATCGCTAAACGATGGCTTGGGAAGAGCAGGGGTTAAAAAAATCTGTACTGCGCATGTCTGGCGGCGGAGCATTGGGAACCTCTGCTCTAAAGCAACAGATCAAAGCTACAATGGATGGATGTAAGAGGAAGCATTTCCATCTCTTGGAGGGAGGGAGTCAGAGTCAAAACCTCAATTGAATTGAGAATCTGTGGCATGACTTGAAGACGGCCATACATGAAAGTGACCCGACTAACTTACAGGGTTGGGCAAAACTCCGAGTGTCTAGATGTGCTGAGCTAGTAGAGACCGACCTCAAGTGCCTCACATCTGTAATTACAAGAGGCGGCTCCACTAATAGGATTTTGAGGGTCAATACTTTTGCATATTTAAGTTCTCTGTTTTAATTATTGTTTATTCCACAGTCAAAACTATTTTTGCCCGTTTTCGCTCATCACCGAGCCTCCCATCTTCTGCACGTAGTTTATTGGCATAGGCACACAGACGTCAGACAGTGGATCACATTGGAACAGACGTTCCCTCCAATTCCTCTAGCAGCTTGACCCTGGCTACAAGCAGACACCCCTCCAGAAGCCAGCGCCCACCCCACCATTGGCCCCAATTTTAGGGTTCTTTCCCAAGTGTTCCCCAGACCTGGAATCTCGCCCTCGCCCCTATCTCCAATTTTGGGAAACCCAGCATTTCCCCCTAGCTTGGAAAGTGAAGCATTTAATCTATGGTTCTGCAGTGGTAGATTTAAGGCAGTTCATTTTATAAGAGAAGGACGGTGGCTACCGCTAGAAATGCTGACAAACATGACAGATGCTACGCCCCTGCCCTACTGGTAAAGCCTCTAAATCAGAAACTTCCTTCTCTCTTCACCCCCACTCGAGGAATCTCCAGAGCAAAGACTCCCTTCGAACAACGCTGCGGTGGATCTGGTCCCTCTCACACGTATAGAACATACTAACTACGCATGTAGAGACTCCACCCCCACTGTATATCCTTGCATGGGACAGAGATCTAGCGCTATCATTTACACCGGGACAATTGGCCAACATGTATCCTTTACACATAAATCCTCCATCTCTAGTAGGATTCAGGAGACTGGACTGAAGATCCTCTGGCGCTGGTAGGGTGCCCTCCCATCTACATAAACAGGGCCATCTGTTTCCCCACTCTGTTGGAGATGCGGGACAGAACAGGGAACCGTACTTCATATATTCTGGGAATGCCCGCTGTTGTCAGCTTTCTGGTCAGAGGTGTGGCACATTACCTCCAATTTACAGACTTTGCTCTTCCAAAATCACCTGCATTCTTCCTTCTGCACCTTAGCGACATCCCCATGTACTCCTATAGGCGCTCTGTGGTCAGACATCTTGTTAATGCAGCCAGGGCAATGGGGACAAGCATCCCCTCCCCCTATCGTGATGTGGTTTCATGTGATCCGTGAGATGGTGGAGATGGAGGACCTTACAACATCCACCAAAGACTCGCCGGATAAATTCTCTAAAACATGCCAATACTTGATTAAGTTCCTAAATTCTCAGGAATATAGAAATCTGAAAAGTCCCCCCTGACCTAATTATCAGTTTCCTTGTATGGCTTGTCTGGACCTTGTGTCCCCACCCCCCCTCCCAATGAAAGGGGGTTAGGCGTAAGTGATGCTCCCCCTTCCTCTACCACTTTTTTCTTCTCTCCCTCTTTCTCTCTCTTCACGCTACCCCCGCTTCTCCCATTCCTCCGCCAGTGGTTTCCTCCTCTCCCCAATTCATCCTACTATGGGCCTGGTGAGCCAATAGACAAATCCTACTAGAGAGGAATTTCCAAACTCAACAATACCGTTGGGCACTGGGTCCAAACTAGTTCAGTCCCCTATACCGACATGTTCTCTGTCCAGGCCATACCTGTTCTTGTTGTTTGAAATGAGCCTTTGAAAGCGAGTATACCGGAAGCTATCGTTGTATTAGACAATGTCGGAAGTCATTTATATTTGGAAAAGCAAATAAATATATATATATTGCCTTCAGAGTGGTGAACCAAACGGTACAAACCGCGCAAAACTCAATTTTAATTAAAGGTTGTAATGCAACAAAACAAGAAAACACCAGGGGAGTGAATATTTTCAGAAGACCCTGAATGTAGTGCTGTACCATATGGTTTGTACTTCAAAAGGGGTTTTCCAGGCAACGTCCACTGTCAGAGCTAGAATACAGCGGGGTCTGAGCGGAAGCCACTGCTCCGACCCCTGGGTAGTGGCCAGGGCTCATAATTGCAAGTTCTCATTGAGATCACTGGAATCTCAGCCTGTAACTACAAGCACTCACCACTACATAGGGTTCAGAGCCGCAGCTTCCGCTCAGACCCTAGTGTATCCTGGCACCGACAGCAGGGGCTTCCTGGAAAAGGTACATGTTTTCTGGTCATGGCTCTGAATGCTGGAGAGTGGCGCAGCATGGGCTCCTTTGAAGGTGATGCCAGAGACTACAAAGTACAACATTAATATAGCAATAGGATATACAGCACTTGGGAGTAATGACCAGCTATTCGGGACTAATGAGGATGCACAGCATCAATCACCCTTAGCTATGAGAGTGGAGTTGGGTCCAGCCAGTGAGCTACACCAGAGCTGTAGAGATTCTGTGATCCTGATGGGTTGTAACTTACCACCTTGTCATCTTGACCTTGCTTGGAACTGCTAGGACTGAGGAAGCCCCTTAACCGGAGGCGTACCGGGATTACTGGTGCAGTTCTGGACTTCTTCCTGGAGACAGTGATTGTTCTGTAGGTTCAGCGAGTCCTGGGGAATACTGCCATTTGTGACCAGAAACTGTGGGAGTGTCAGTCAAAGATGCCCTGCCAAGCTTAGTCAACAGAGTTGCTCTCGCAGCCTGTTGAACCTGTTGATGTTGACTCATTGGGAGACTGTTCCATTGCCATTAGTGACCATTAAGCTCTGTGCCTTCGAGAGACTATGTAACTACCCAGCTTTGTACCCAATTTTTGGCTGAAGTCACAAAATCATTGTGCCTTGCATGGTGACTAGAGATGAGCGAACGTACTCGGATAAGCACTACTCGTCCGAGTAATGTGCTTTATCCGAGTACCTCCCCACTCGTCCTGAAAGATTCGGGACGCTCCGCTGCTGACAGGTGAGTTGCAGCGGGGAGCGGGGCAGAGCGGGCGGGAGAGAAGGAGAGAAAGATCTCCCCTCCGTTCCTCCCCGCTCTCCCCTGCAGCTCCCCGCTCCGCAGCGCGTCCCGAATCTTTCAGCACGAGTAGTGCCTATCCGAGTACGTTCGCTCATCTCTAATGGTGACCATTACGTCTTGTGCGTCCTGTTAGAGTCTCGCTCCTCACTGCACTATCCTCTACTGGGACCTTGTACTAAGAGTCACGGGTCACACACAGAACTGACCCTTAAACACACTCACAACCATCTGTTTAGCACCAGCATAGTCCGCACTCATGACAGTATGCTGCTAGTACAGAATTTCAGCTTTATATTGATAGTCAATAAGCAGCACTAATTGCAACGGACATCAATGGATAACTCACGTGATTGGACCATAACACTGATTATCCAAATTCCACCGAAGTCTTGGAGGTGCCAGTTCTTCGCAAAAATAATGCCGAGAGTCCGTAGTCAACCGGTAATATCCATCAACCAAAGATACAAAAGACAGAGCATCTTGAAGCAAACGGAATTCTGACTCCTAAGAAATAAATAGAAACACATCAGAGAATCCCTACCAAACATTATAGACTGGTTGTTAACCCCTTCCTGCCCCATGATGTAGATGTACGTCATTGGTGGTAAGAGGTCAGAGCAACATACAGTATATGGAGGACATGGGCTCAGAACCTGTCAGCTGGAGGCCCACTGCAACGGACAGAGAGAATCAAGGCCGCTAATCCCTTGCAAGCCACGATCAATGTTGGTGGTTAACCAAAGGTGGGAGAATCCTCTGTGGCGTCGCTGATCTTAAGCCATCCCATCACAGAGCCATGGCAACCAAAAGCCTGACAATGACCTCTGGGTCTACTGTAGCTAGTGTGGTCAGCTAAATAGGTAATACACTGCAGTATAGCGGGAACTACAGTGCATTATCTGAGCGATCATAGGATTGCAGCTTCAAGTACCCGGGAGGAGCATAAAAGAAGGCGAGACAAAAAAAACGGTAAAAAAAAAAAATGAATAAAAAACTAAACATTTGATATTGTCGCATCCATAATGACTCCTACAATAAACAGAACTGCTTTATAACCTGCACTGCAAACTGTAAAAAATAAAGCAAAAGCCAAAATGCTGTTTGTGTTTAATTCACCTCCCAAAAATTCAATAAAACTGATTTAAGAAATGGTTGTATGTACTCCATAAATAGTGCCAGCACCACCTCGCCACGCCAACAACAAGCCGTCATACAGCTTGGGAAATACCCGACAGTTATGGGGCTTTAAATACTAAAAACAATTTGTTGTAAAGAAGGGTTTATTGTGTACAAGTGGAAAAACCCAACAAAATATACAATGGATCCAGAAAGTCTTGGTGAAAATGTTGCGGCCTCGTGCAAATAAGAAAAAAACGTTTTCCCCATCATTCTGTACTCAAAACTCCAGAATGACAAAATGAGAACAGAATGTTTGAAATCTTAGTTTTTAATTTTTAAAAAATTGACAAAGATTTTGCCTTGCCATAAGCATTCACACCCCTCGATATGACCCTTGAGGGCCTCCCATTTCTCTGGATCATCTTTCAGATATTTCTACAGCAATAATAAATTAAATTGATTGGACATAATTTTAACAGACACATCCCCCGTCTATATAAGGTCTCATCGCTCACAATGCATATCAGAGCCAAAAACAGCCCATGAGAAGGAAGAACATGGAAGAACAACCAGGACTCTTCCTAGAACCGCCGATCCACCAAACTAAGGGGGAAAGGGTCTTGTAAGAGAGGTGACCAAGAACCCAGTGGCCCCCATAATATTTACATGGAAGAACAACCAGGACTCTTCCTAGAACCGCCGACCCCAAAACTAAGGGGGAGAGGAGTCTTGTAAGAGAGGTGAGCAAGAGCCCAGCGGCCCCCATAATACTTACATGGAAGAACAACCAGGGCTCTTCCTAGAACCGCTGACCCACCAAACTAAGGGCAGAAGGGTCTTGTAAGAGAGGAGACCAAGAACCCAGCGGCCCCCATAATACTTACATGGAAGAACAACCAGGACTGCTCCTAGAGCCGCCAACCCACCAAACTAAAGGAGGGGAAGGGTCTTGTAAGAGGGGAAACCAAGAACCCATCGGCCCCATAATACTTGCATGGAAGAACAACCAGGACTCTTCCTAGAACCGCCGATCCACCAAACTAAGGGGGAGAAGGGTTATGTAAGAGGGGAAACCAAGAACCCAGCGGCCCCATAATATTTACATGGAAGAACAACCAGGACTCTTCCTAGAACCGCCGACCCCGAATCTAAGGGGGAGAGGAGTCTTGTAAGAGAGGTGAGCAAGAGCCCAGCGGCCCCCATAATACTTACATGGAAGAAGCACCAGGACTCTTCCTAGAACCGCTGACCCACCAAACTAAGGGCAGAAGGGTCTTGTAAGAGAGGACACCAAGAACCCAGCGGCCCCCATAATACTTACATGGAAGAACAACCAGGACTCTTCCCAGAGCCGCCGACCCCAAAACTAAGGGGAGAAGGGTCTTGTAAGAGAGGTGACCAAGAGCCCAGCAGCCCCATAATACTTGCATGGAAGAACCGCCAGGACTCTTCTAGAGCTGCCAACCCCAAACTAAGGGGGAGAAGGGTCTTGTAAGATAGGAGACCAAGAACCCAGCGGCTCCCATAATACTCACATGGAAGAACAACCAGGAATCCTCCTAGAG
Source organism: Eleutherodactylus coqui (assembly GCF_035609145.1). Lineage (NCBI taxonomy): Eukaryota > Metazoa > Chordata > Amphibia > Anura > Eleutherodactylidae > Eleutherodactylus > Eleutherodactylus coqui. The sequence goes on from NC_089841.1 coordinate 276,114,014, forward strand.
CCGCTGACCCCCAAAACTAAGAGGGAAAAGGGTCTTGTAAGAGTGTGTGGATATGTGTGGATGGACGCCGGGGACCAGGCCTGTGAGCGGGACCCGATGGCGATTGAGCTGTGCATTAAGATGGATTATCTTAAAGTATGTTTCCCACCACCGTTCGTTTGATACCACCCCTCTCACAGAATTCCAGCTGCCTTGGGTAGTTCTGAGTCCTGTAAGTCGCCTGTCTATTTTTGGACGCAGCCCTGTAAGGGCTTGTTTTTTGCGTCCACACGGGACGGCCAATCCGCTGTGGTAAATCCGGCTCAAACCGTGGCTGCGGCCGCCGTGGTTTCAAAAGAAGCAGCATGTCTATTTACCTTTCCTTTTTTGTTTATTTATGTCACGGCCGCGCTCTCCTCTATGGGAGCATCGGCCACAACGGAAAAGCGAGCGGCTGGGCCGCTTCAAAGCCGCCGCGGCTTCAACCGCAGCGGTTCTCCGGCGGAAATCTCGCGGTTTTTGCTGCAGCCAAACCACGAGATTTCCGACGGGAATCTGCCCCGTGTGAACCCAGCCTAAGAATACCTTTCTGTCGCCAAGTTTTGTACATTTTTCTGTCCTTCTTTAAATTCGGGGTGATTCCATAAGTGGACGCGGCCGTATGAGGGCTTGTTTTTTGCGTGGCGAGCTGTAGTTTTTATCGGTGCCACTTTTGGGTACATAGACTATATCGTAAAACTTTTATTATTTTTTTTATGATAACAAGGAGAGAAAACGCATCAATTCTGCCATAGATTTTTTTTCCTTTTTTTTACAGCGTTAATCATGCAGCATAAATGACACACTAAATTGTTTCTGCGGGTCGGTACGGTTACAGCGATACCACAATTGTTATATATTTTTTAGGTTTTTACCCTTTTTTGCAATAAAACCCCTTTTTTTTGGAAATCTTTTTTTTTCTCTATAGCTGCATTCAAAGTCCTGTAACTTTTTTATTTTTCCATGTACGGAGCCCTATAGGGGCTTGTTTTTTGTGAGATGAGCTGTAGTTTTTATTGGTACCATTTTGGGGAATGTACGGCTTTTTTGATCACTTTTATTAGATTTCTTGTGAGGCAAAATGCTAAAAATTTGCATTTTGCCTCTGTTTTCTAGCTGTTTTTTTTACGCTTTTTGCCGTACGAAATAAAAAGCGTGTTCAACTTTTTGCACACGTTGTTACGGACGCGTCGATACCAAATATGTGGGGTTTTAATTTTTTTTAGCTTGTTTTATGCTAATATTTAAAAAAAGCACAAAAAAGGGTTTTTTTTACATTTTTCTTTTTATTTTACTCTTTTTTTACACTATTTGAGTCCCTCTGAGGGACTTGCAGCACTGTGCCTATGATCGCTGTCATAAGGCATGGCAGAGCATGGCAGATAACATCGCGAGAGCAGCCCGGAGACACAGAGGGAGTGCAGTCTTTCTACTTTCCCTTTCTAGTTAGATTGCGGCAGGGAAGGGGTTAACAGCGGGGGGTGGGGGGGGCATCTCCGATGCACCCCCGCTGTTGCAGCAGGACGCCGGCTGCGACTGACAGCCAGTTCCCGCTGCAGGATAGCGCAAGGTCAGTCATGATCTCGCACTATCCCGATGACGTACCGGTACGTCAAGGAGCGGGAAGGGTATAGGCGTACATATAGGGGGTGCTGGGGTCGCGGTTGCGACCCGGCCCCTGGGCCCCCGGGGGCCCTCTTTCACACGGACTGACCGCAGTTACTTTTACTAAGGTCTCTGCGCCGGCCGGCAGCTTCTCCTGCACGCCGGCGCTTCCTCCCGGACCTCCGCTCAGACTCCTCCCCTCTGCAGGAGAAGCTGCCGGCCCGCGCGCATATGTTTCTTTTCAGCCCCACTTCTGTAGCCTTGAGTACTTCCAGCAACCTCATTGGTTGTTGGGGACACACCTTCCTGTCAGATGTGCCCGAGGATACAGTACACAGATCTGCGGTGTATTCACTGCTGCTCGTGCACAGCTCTGTGTAACTGTATCCTCGGGCACATCTGACAGGAAGGTGTGTCCCCAACAACCAATGAGGTGGCTGGAAGTACTCAAGGCTACAGAAGTGGGGCTGAAACTGCGGTCAGTGTGCGGGACCCTGTGTGATGGGGTGGGGGTGAACGAAGAGGACCCTGTGTGATGGGGTGGGGGTGAACGAAGAGGACCCTGTGTGATGGGGCGGGGGAGAACAAGGGGGACCCTGTGTGATGGGGGGGGGGGGAGAGAACGAGGGGCACCCTGTGTGATGGGGTGGGGGTGAACAAGGGGGACCCTGTGTGATGGGGGGGGGGAGAGAACGAGGGGCACCCTGTGTGATGGGGTGGGGGTGAACGAAGAGGACCCTGTGTGATGGGGTGGGGGTGAACGAAGAGGACCCTGTGTGATGGGGCGGGGGAGAACAAGGGGGACCCTGTGTGATGGGGGGGGGGGGGGAAGAGAACGAGGGGCACCCTGTGTGATGGGGTGGGGGTGAACAAGGGGGACCCTGTGTGATGGGGGGGGGGGAGAGAACGAGGGGCACCCTGTGTGATGGGGTGGGGGTGAACGAAGAGGACCCTGTGTGATGGGGTGGGGGTGAACGAAGAGGACCCTGTGTGATGGGGCGGGGGAGAACAAGGGGGACCCTGTGTGATGGGGGGGGGGGGGAAGAGAACGAGGGGCACCCTGTGTGATGGGGTGGGGGTGAACGAAGAGGACCCTGTGTGATGGGGTGGGGGTGAACGAAGAGGACCCTGTGTGATGGGGCGGGGGAGAACAAGGGGGACCCCGTGTGATGGGGGGGGGGGGAGAGAACGAGGGGCACCCTGTGTGATGGGGGGGGGGAGAATGAGGGGGATCCTGTGTGATCGGGGGGGGGGGGAATGAGGGGGATCCTGTGTGATGGGGGGTGTCTGGGGGGGAAAATAAGGGGCGTTCTGTGTAATGGGGAGGGGGGGTATAAGGGGCATTCCGTGTGATGGGGAGTGGGGGGGGCGACAACAACAAGGGGTGTTCCATGTGATGGGGAGTGTTTAGAGTGTCAATGCGTATGGAAACAATGTATTGCGTATGGGCGGTGTATCACATGCAGCCCATACAAGTGTACAGGGCTCACGTTGCATGGTACACAAAGAAAGAGAGCATGCTGGGATTTATTTCTCTTGCATATCTACACGCAGTCCATTGACTTTCATTGACTCCGTTCACTGCGCACCACGTGTGTGTACACGCAACGCAGGCATAATAGGTGGTGAAAACCCGGCCGTGGACATGAGCCCCAACATGTTATATAAAATTAGCTTATGTTGTCTCTATTGTATCTATTGTTATTATGCTGTCTCCAATGTATATGTGTGTGTATATATATAATATGCGTGTGTGTGTGTATATATATAATATGCGTGTGTGTGTGTATATATATATATGTGTGTGTGTGTGTATATATATAATATGCGTGTGTGTGTGTATATATATAATATGCGTGTGTGTGTGTATATATATATATATATATATATATATATATATGTGTGTGTGTGTATATATAAATTTTCTTTCCAGAGGAAGCGAAGCATGCCTTGAGGCTTGTGTTCTGGATGTTATAAAACTCTGCTAAAACCCCTGATTACTAATGATCTATTGATGGGTCATTTAAAAAAAACAGTTATGTAGCTAAAAGTGATGTAGAAGGAGTAGACGTGCATAGGAGTGGGGGTTGGAGGGGTCTGTAGGGGGGCCCAAGCTAAACTTTTGCACCCGGGCCCATGAGCCTCTAGCTACGCCCCTGGGGAAGGGGTTAAGCTCCATGGACTGAATAATTGTGCTTCTAAGTAATTATTATTGATACGTCATTGGATCCCCTCATCCAGCCCAGAGACTCATGACATTATACATACGGGTGTCTGGGACCACACAAAGGCCGTGAAAGCCGTATGTAGTAAGAGGGGTATCTTATGCCGTGAACTGAATTAAGGATGCGGCATGGGACGAGCGACAAGGGGGATAGGAACGGGTTAAAAGAGAAGCGAGCGAAGGTGGGCGGAGCTAGGACAGGAAAAGGAAAAGGGGAGAAGAAGGAAGTGGAGCTCAGTGCAGTGGTGAACAGCGTGGAAGAAGGAGCTAAGAAGAGAAGCAGAAGGAACAAGCAGCCAGTTTGAAAAAAGAAGGAAGAAAGAATTTGTCACAAGCACAGAAGACTGTTTTCTACAAGCAAGCAGAAGAAGAGACCGGGGACAGAAGTCCAGTCGAGTGGAGGAAGAAAAGAAGATCGGGAGTCGGAGACAGCGTGAGCGGCAGCGGGAGAAGAACAGAAGATGGAGGAGCTAAGAACACAGATAAAGCAGGCGGTGCGGGAAGACGGCACAGCATGGCTGGAGGACTTACTGCGATCCTGCAGAGCCGAGTCGGAGGCTGGAATCCCGGAGGCGTCAGAGGCACCGGAGAAGGAAGCGGAGAGGAGCGCAGCCCAAGAGCGCGAAGAGGAGCGTGGCCGTCCGAAGAGGCGAAGAAATCCCCCAGCGAGGCTCAGCCCGAGCCCGGCGGCAAAACGGCGCAGCGACAGAACAAGCAGGGGCGACGAGAGAGCGAAGGAGTCTGGAGCGGTCGGCAGGAAGAAGGCGCCAAATTCAAACCGCGCACCGGAAGCAGCGCGTGCAAGGAGCCAGCGGTCACCAACGGTCGGGAGCATGGAGCGGAGGATGGGTCTGTCAGCGGCAGCGGGATCCGGAGCGAATGAGCAGCGCGCTGTCGGGCGCAGGACGACACGGACCGGAGGAGGTGAGGAGCGGAGCAGAGCGGAGGAAGCGTCGGGGAGCGCGCGGTATGGCCGCAGGCTCAGGCAAGATGGCGGCGCCGCGTGTAGAGCAGAGCAGGTAGGAGCGCAAGGGGGAGGGGCCACCTCAGCTTGGAGGGAGAAAAGGCGTAGGGGGTTAGTCGCCAGGGGGGGCATAGGGGGGAGGGAGCCAAATAGCCCATCGCATAGCGAGTGTAGCAGCGCAAGCAGCGCAGCACGCAGCGCGTTAGCGGCACGTAGAGGGGGGGTCAGCCCGCGGGTGGGCAGTGAGAGCCCGCGGTACCGCCGCAGCCCCGTTCAGGTATCGGGCCATAGGGTGATTAACCCTTTGTATGCCTCTAGTTCTGAGGGGTCAGTTTACGAGCAGCAAACCCGCCCACGGCCAGCATCCCACGATCGTACCCACGAGGTTTCACAGCGCCATATGCCAGGTGACCTCCGGCCATCGAGAGGTGAGCCCGCCTCCAGTAGGTCCCATAGATTTTGTTATGTGAACCCCAAGTATGTGTTCACGGCCGCTGACCCTTCCGGTTACTCTTCCCATAGCCCCGCAAGCCACACCAGTGACAGACGCCAGGGGCAAAATGCTAGGCACAGGCAGAAGGAAAGGAGTGGTAGAGAGGGCTTCGCGCGCGACAGTGACAGCGAGCTAGGTAGGGTAGGCCCAGAGCGCGGTAGGGAAGCTTTTAGAGAGCGTGAGGCGCGCAGAGGCGATAGGCGTAGGGCGCGTCAGGCGTTTTACCAGCAAGAGAGCCAACGTCAGCCGGTGGCGGCGTCATCAACCATCCCGAGCGGGGATTACATACGCCGCAGGAGGCACGAGAACGAGCAGGAGCGGCCATATGGGGGCTATCCCGGAGCTACACAAGCAGGAGCGGCGCAGAGGGCTACACGTTCGAGGGATCGGCAGCCATCAAACAGACGGGACAGCAGGACCGGGAGTCGACTGGCGGGGACCACGCCCTTGGCGATGCCGGAGGTCGGTCGAGCCGGTGAGTGTGACTATAAAAAAGCTTGGTGTAATGTGATGGATCCCGCGAGAGCAGCGGACAAAAATGATCTGGTTACGGTTTTAAAGTCATTATTGACCAAGGTTGACTCAAGCGCAGCGGGGGGCGAGGGCCCAGCTGCGGTTGAGATGGTTTCTGAAACAGATCCGTTGGAAGGTTTGAGATATGCGGATTCGTTATTCTGTGGTGTTGCCCCATTAGGGGTTGGTTTAACGGATGACGTGTTGGAGAAAATCCGCAAAGGTGTATACATTGATATTTGGTCGTTGTTATCCGCGGATCATGTTACTGTTGATAAAGAACGATTAGCCGAACGCAACACGGAAAAGAAACAAAAGGTTGCTAAAACGTTCGGTAATTGGTTACAGGCCTTTTCCGTGTTGGCTTATGTTGTTTGTCAACATCAGCCGAAAAAAGGCCCTGAATTGATGGTTTATTTGAATACGATTTTCAGTGCGTACAAATTACACGGCGGGACCGCGTGGTGGCGGTATGATGAGGATTTTCGGCGCCGTGTATCAGGTGTGAGTCATGTTAGTTGGGCGTCAAAAGCGACTGACGTGTGGATACAGTTGATCTTGTCGCAGCGTCCGCAAAAAGCGCCTTTTCAAGGGGGAGCCGCGGGGGGAAATCAACAGCCCGCTGCGGCCGCAACCCGACCTAACGGTTCTTGTTGGCTCTTCAACGAGGGCCACTGCAGATTTCATGCCTCCTGCAGGTACAGGCACGAGTGCTCTGTCTGCGGAGGGCAACACGCGGCGATTCGCTGTTTCCGAAAGCAGAGAACGCCAGCAGTGGCGGGTGCCAGCGGCACAGCGAACACCGGTGAGAAGCAAGCGCCTGCTTCCGTGGTTAGACAAATACCACAGGAGGCAGGAAGCAAAAATCCTTGAACAAGGTTTTTCTACTGGTTTTGTTATTCCTTTTGTTGAGCAGTCAGCCGTCACGTTATCTCGCAATTTAAAGTCCGCGGTTGAAAATCGAGAGCTCGTAATTGAAAAATTGTTTAAAGAGGTAGAAATGGGGCGCATGGCGGGCCCTTTCCCTGAACCGCCTTTTCCCAATTTACGGGTGTCTCCGCTGGGTTTGGTACCCAAAAAGGAGTCGGGCAAGTTCCGCCTGATCCATCATTTGTCCTTCCCAAAAGGGGAGTCGGTGAATGATGGTATTTCAAAAGAGCAAGCCTCAGTGGTTTATACCTCTTTTGATCATGCGGTTCGTTTGGTTACCAAGGCGGGCAAGCGGGCGCAATTGGCGAAAACGGATATCGAATCCGCTTTCCGCTTATTGCCGGTTCACCCGGATTGTTTTCACCTTTTGGGTTGCATGATCGATAATTTTTTCTTTTATGACATGTGCCTGCCCATGGGTTGCTCGATCTCGTGTTATTTTTTCGAGCTGTTTAGTTCCTTCCTGGAATGGATCCTCAGGTATGAAACGGGCATCACGTCGGTGACGCATTATTTGGACGATTTTTTGTTTATCGGTACAGAAGCGTCCGGTGTTTGCGGGTTTTTGTTGAATACTTTCCAGGATCTCATGCAGCGGTTGGGGGTCCCGTTGTCGGCGGAAAAGACAATGGGCCCCGTTACTTGTTTAACCTTTTTGGGCATTGAAATTGACACGGCTGAAATGGTTTTTCGGTTACCAACGGAAAAAATTGCACGGCTTCGACAAGCAGTAGCGGACGTGGAACGGTGTAAAAAAGCCACGCTGCGCCAGTTTCAGGTACTCATGGGGCTGCTCAATTTTGCATGCAAGGTCATCCCCATGGGCCGCGCGTTTTCTAGAAGGTTGTCATTAGCCACGGCGGGGGTCAGTGAGCCCCACCATTTTATTCGGGTCACGCGCGGGATTAGGGATGACTTGCATATGTGGAGGATTTTTTTGGAGACTTTCAACGGGCAAGTGTTGTGTCAAAAGGAGGAATGGTCCGGGGCCGACGTCAACCTGTTTGCTGATGCGGCCGGATCGGACGGTTTCGGAGTGATATTTAAAGACCAATGGTGCAGGGAGTCCTGGCCAAGGTCGTGGATACAGCATCAGCTGGTAAAAAATATTACGTTACTGGAATTCTTCCCGGTGGTGGTGGCCCTGGAGCTCTGGGGAGCGGAGCTCCAGGACAGCAAGATTTGTTTTTGGTCTGACAACGCGGCAGTTGTACGAATTATCAACAAACAGTCTTCGGGGTCTCAGCCGGTGTTGGCTTTATTGAGACACGTCGTGCTGATTTGTTTGCAACGGAATATATATTTACGCGCGAAGCACGTGCCGGGGTTTTTGAACGGAGCAGCTGACGCACTCTCTCGTTTTCAGATGGAGTTGTTCAGGGAACGGCACCCGCGGGCGGAGACCGTGGGGTTACGTTGCCCGCTTTTCTTATGGAGCCTAGTCGAGAGGAGTTGTTGAAGCTTGTGGAAGCGTCGGTTTCAAAGGGAACATGGAGAAGTTACAATACGGTCTGGTCTGCATGGTTGGCATTCACAGGTGGCCGCGTTGCGGGGGGCTCCGCTGCGCGCGGGGCAATAATGGATATGTTATCCGCGCTACGATCTCGTCGAGCGTCATTTGATGTCGCCAAAAAACATTTGGCAGGTGTCGCCTTTTTGTTGAAGTTGCACGGGATAGAGGACGTGACAAAGGACTTTGCCATACGGCAAATATTGCGCGGGTGGAAGAAGGACAAGCGGCGGGTGGATGCCCGCCGGCCCATTACGTACAATTTATTATGCAAGCTGCTGGACGTTTTGGAAGCCACGTGCGTAAATGCAGAGGAGGCGTTGTTATTTAGAGCAGCATTCATGTTAGCCTTTTTCGCAGCATTAAGGATCAGCGAGCTAGTTCCCGCAAGTAAGAAAAAAGTGGGAGGCCTCCTTTTTAACGACGTGCTACTTTTAAATGACACGTTACGCGTGCGCGTCAGTCGGTCAAAAACGGACATCTATGGCAGAGGCGAATGGCTGTCAATTGGCAGCCTGGGTGCGCGTTGGTGTCCGGTGGACACGGTTAGGCGTTATTTGTCTTCAAGAGTCACAAGCGGGCAATTTTTGGTTCATGCGTCAGGTCTTCCGCTTACTCGCTTCCAATTTTCGTCGGTGTTACGCGCGTCTTTGCGCGAGGTAGGCCTAGAGGCTTCGGAGTTTGGCACTCATTCTTTCAGAATAGGTGCGGCAACGACGGCCGAGTTAGGCGGGATGAACGAAGTAGAAGTAAAAAGGTTGGGAAGATGGAGGTCTCAGGCATATAAATCATATGTGAGGCCAGATCTGATGGTTATATGAATTTTCGTCGACCGTGAAATTTTTCTTTTGCTCGTTAGGGTTTTTTCCTAGCCATTTCGAGGTTTTTCTTGTGTTTTTTCTGTGCTTACTTCCAGCTGCGGAGCCGTGGAAGGTGTGGATCATAGGACATTCCTACATTTACTGGGCTGAAAAGAGAGCAGCCGTACGGCCGGCTGGTCGGAGTCTGAATTTAACCGGAGCTGCCGTAAATTGGCACGGAGTCCGAGGGCTTCAATGGCCTAGTTTGTTACGGATCGTTATGGACATCAGCAGGTGGACCCCCCGAAGAGTCGTACTAGTGGTTCATGCCGGGGGGAATGACCTAGGAAGGATGAAAATGAGAGACTTACTGGTTATTATGAAGCAAGACTTGCTAAGGTTCCGGGATTGCTTCCAAGAAGGAATTTTGGTTTGGTCAGATATAGTGGCCAGAAGGAGTTGGCGAGGAGTACGCGATCCGGAAGCGATAGACAGGGTCAGGAGATTAATCAACTTAAAAATTTCAAAGTTTGTACAGTCACTGGGTGGCATCGCTATCAGACATTGGGAGTTGGAAGGAAAGGAGAGAGGAGCACTCAGAGATGATGGAGTCCACCTGAGCGATGTCGGTATGGACACTTTTCTTTCGGGTTTGCAAGATGGGGTGGAGATGGCTTTGGCACGAGTTGGTGGGGTGGGGCGGCATGCGTAGGAGTAAACGACGCATTCCGCGTGGCCTGGAGTTTTTTCCATGCTGGAGAAGGAGAGTCGAGGAAGGTTAGCAGCCAAGGACCTGGGCTCACGAATTTCCTCGGGACTATTGTGGACTCAAAGTTGGACGTTTTACGGCATGGAAAAGGTTTTTTTCTCATAAAAGGTTTTCTTAATTGAATAAAGTTTTGATAAGCGTTGGTTTAATAAAGCTGTGGCCTACCCCACAATTTTACCCAACAGAAGGTCTAATGGTTATTTTAGTTACGTTAGTTAAGTAAGCGAGCATAGAGTTAAGGTTATTTGTCGCTGGTCTCTTATGCCGTGAACTGAATTAAGGATGCGGCATGGGACGAGCGACAAGGGGGATAGGAACGGGTTAAAAGAGAAGCGAGCGAAGGTGGGCGGAGCTAGGACAGGAAAAGGAAAAGGGGAGAAGAAGGAAGTGGAGCTCAGTGCAGTGGTGAACAGCGTGGAAGAAGGAGCTAAGAAGAGAAGCACCCACCCGCCCGCCCCGAGGCAGGGTGAGGAAGATGAGCGACGTCGAAGTTAATTGTTTTTCAGTTCGGATCAAGGTTTTTCTGTTTTTGTTTTTTCTCGGAAGTTGTCACAGCTACGTTAGGCCTGGAGTTTTTTCCATGCTGGAGAAGGAGAGTCGAGGAAGGTTAGCAGCCAAGGACCTGGGCTCACGAATTTCCTCGGGACTATTGTGGACTCAAAGTTGGACGTTTTACGGCATGGAAAAGGTTTTTTTCTCATAAAAGGTTTTCTTAATTGAATAAAGTTTTGATAAGCGTTGGTTTAATAAAGCTGTGGCCTACCCCACAATTTTACCCAACAGAAGGTCTAATGGTTATTTTAGTTACGTTAGTTAAGTAAGCGAGCATAGAGTTAAGGTTATTTGTCGCTGGTCCTGTCTGTAAAGGGTAGAGGAGCCTTGGGAAGCTGACCATTTTAATGAGGAGGCATCTACCCAAGAGAGATAGTGAAGGTTGGCCCATGTATCCAATTCTTTTGTTATCTGGAGTGTCGATGGGGGATAGTTTAGTGCGCAGAGGGATTCGGGTTTATTCCCAAGTATTTAATACTATTTTTGACCATATTTGCAGGACGGCCTTTAAGATCTCTGTCAGTAAGGTCGCCCCGAGGGAAGATGTCCAGCAAATCCCATTCAGTAGTGTTTACCTTGAAGCCAGATCTCTTCCCAAAGGATTCTAATATACCAAATGCCCGTGGTCAATCAGTGTGCGGTCCACCAAGTGCTATCAAGATAGCATGGTTTGGACTGTTTTACCCCGGACCTTCATACCTTCAATTCCTGTATTTCCTTCTAGTAGCCTAGCCAACAGTTCTACTGCCAGGTTGAATACAAGTGGAGATAAAGGGCATCCCTGTCTGGTACCTTTCTGTAGGGGGAATCTTAGAGAGAGAAAGCCCGGTGTGTACATTTGTGCCTGAGGGGAGGAGTATAGATCCCATAAATAAAAGCAGGGGGCCCATAAAGCCCATCCTGTCCATTACTACTTTGAGCCAGAACCATGACACATTGTCGAAGGCCTTTTCTGCGTCTATCATGAGAAGAGCTGGAGAAGGGTGCGCCAAAGGATGTAACTTAATGTCATCTAGTATTGTCAGGATTTTCTGTTTATAATGGCTGAGCGTCCTTTTGTAAAACCGCTTTGTAATGGGGAACTTATTTGGGGCATGATATTGGCTCGGCGGTTTGCCCTAATTTTTGCCATCAGCTTTAAGTCAGTGTTAATTATTGGATTGGTTGATATGATTGTGCGTCCGTAGGGTCTTTCCCCGTTTGGGTAACAGTTTAATATGGGCTGTATTGATGTCAGAGGGAATGGGGATGTCTGTCATATGTCCCTCAGACAAGCTCTTAAGTACTGGGGCTGTCTGATCTTTTAATATCTTGAAGAACTCCCCCGTATACCCATCTGGTCCCGCGGCCTTATTATTTCCCAAACTTTTAATACTTTCTTTAATTTCCAATTGAGATATGGGGGAATTTAGTTCCATATTTTGTTCGTCTGTCAGCGAGGGCCAGGATATGTCTGAAAACATGTCGTCCACTTCCTCTATATTCAATTGCGGGTGTGAGTAAAGTTTTGAGTAAAACTTGTATAATAGGTTATTAATTTCTTGGGGATGGGACTGCAATTTTCCTGTAGTGTCTTTGAAGCCCATAATACTAGATCTACTGTGTTTCCCGAAAATAAGACACTGTCTTATATTAAGTTTTGCCCCAAAAAGGGTGCAGTGTCTTATTTTTGGGAAGGGGGGGGGCTTATACTCACCTGGTCCGCGGCGTCCCGATGCCTCCCGATGGTCTCCGTCGGCGGCACTGTGGTAAACTTTGTCCTCCTCATCTCACAGCTGAGCTTCTACTAGTGACAGGGCTTTGAATACCCCGCCTCCAGCAAAGCGAGCGAAGGACTTGGCTAATCGAGCGCCAGCAGCCAATCACAGCCATTCAGTGATGTCATTCATTCACAGTATACAGTTCCTGGACGTTCTGGTCACCAAATTCAGAACGTCCCTGGATACTGATGTCTTTCGCAGGTCCACTGCCTGAAACAACTTACTCATGTACGACAGTTGCCATCCACATAGCTTGCCTAAATCTCTCCTTTGGAGCCAACTGTTGAGGGTACGCCATATTGTTAATGATGACGCTATTGATTTGAGATTATAGGAGATGTGCCAGAGATTTTTGACCTATTGATATCCTCAGGAGATGGTGTCTCTAGCTTCAGACAGGGCACGTTGTGCAGCTCGCACCAATCTTCTTGTTCCAAGGAACAAGGCAAATAAGACACCACAGATACATATGGCCTGCTGAGTGGGAAAGTTGCAGATATCCTGAGGAGATACTGGCTGATATTGACGAAGAACTGGCCGGAAATAGAGGAATTCAAGGTTACACCAATTATTTCATATAGACGGGGCCCGAATTTAAAGGGGCAGATTGGTTTGAACATATCCAAGGCCTCCCAGACAATGTGGACAACCCATGCAGGCACGTATGAGGAATGGGAACTTCCCTGCTTGAGTTACTCTTGTTGTAATAGTCTTGCAGAGGGAGACAGTTTCTCTCACCCACACACAGGTGAGATTTTTTGCCTAAGAGACCGATACACCTGTAGGTCATCATACGTAGTGTACACGATAGTTTACCCTTGTGGTCTCTTCTCTGTTGGCGAGACAACTATAGAGATCAGAGCTTGGATCATTAACCCTTTGCAATCCAATTTTGGATTCAGAGTTTCCTAGGAGACTTTCTCTTTCTGCCATTATACAATGGCGCCATCTGCTGGCTAGAGCTAGTACTGCGGTATGGGACATGCTGGAGAGGCCCCCCGACAACAGAGCGCCAAGTAATATACAGTAAGAATACCCTGCCGGACGTCTTCCGACATCAAAGCTGTACAGCCTTCAATCAGAATGTCTTCAGACATCAGACAGTGGATTGGAAAGGGTTAAGAAAGATCTTCTGATCCCGCAACATATTCTAGCTGTCAATCATTCCATCAGTCCCCTGAAGTTCAGAGTCATCGCCCACGTCCTGAAGAGCTTCGGAGGAGGAGACAGGGAAGGAACCCTTAAATGGAAGGAGTTGCAGTGGATTTAGAATCTTTCCCCCAATGGTCTAAACTTAGAGTACAAAACTTCTCCATTTTTGTAAAATGAATTTTGCTGTTCCGCTTGTTTTTATCCTCTTTTCTATATCTGTTTTATATCCTAGATGATGAGCTTTTTATTGGGTGTGTCCTGCACAGGCTCTGATCTACCTCCCAGTGGATGAATTCATTGTGGACACTCTAGCAGAGGCATGGCGGCACAGCCGGACGAGGCTGCAGCAGATGAGATGTCCTTCAGTAGTCCTAGCGGGGATACATGTGGATGCATCGGGAGGCGCACGCGTGTATGTGCAGTTACAGCCCTGTATGGCATATTACAGTTGTGTAGTTAATAATAATGGTGTAATGAGAAACAAACGTTGCTAACATAAACAGAACGGAGTACGCGGCGCAGTAATGGGTGCACCACCGGGGGAGCTATAATCCTGCTACCCGTTTTCCAGGCTTTCTTTCTATACTCGTTGCATCATTTGTTTTAGAACTACACATTACAGCGACCAGCCACTGACCCGATGTCATTGTACAGCAGACCGTACGCAGCGTGGTCTGACACGTATAACATGCATAAATCTACTATAGAGAGACTAGTGGTTTACCCATATTGTTCAGCCCACTGGAGGTATTGGCTATATATATATATATTTCAAGGCTATGGGTTTATTAGCCGGTGTACATGCCTTTATTGCATAAGCAGTGTTCCGCTGGAGGCTTTGGTAATACTTAGGGACAGGTTGTGTCCTCCGTTGCCAGGGCAACGTGGGTATGCTACTTCATAAAATGCAGTCTGGGGAGTTCTCGCGCATGCGCTATGGTGTCCAGGGAGTAAGCATGAAGGTGGGTCCGATGCTGCTATGGCACGACATGATGACGCAGCTACCACGAGAACTGAACGTGTGACGCATGGATGTAGGCGTTCTCAGACATGTGCAGTATGTGTGGATGGACGCCGGGGACCAGGCCTGTGAGCGGGACCGGATGGTGATTGAGCTGTGCATTAAGATTTACCTGTAAGGGGTATGTATCATCATTAGGCGATAAGTCTGATTGGTGGAGGTGTAAAGCATGTGTAGCGGCCCGGAAGGTCCTCCAGTATAGCCACACAATCATTTGTCCTGTAACACCTAGTTATGGGCTCCAAGGAGACATAGAAGGCGCTGTACATCAGAAAAACACTATTTTTCCTTTCTTCTCAAAACTAAAAGCTAACTACTTGGCAACAGCTGGCTGCCTATTGGCTGCTTGTCATGCTATCACTGATTGGTCCAGAGCATGAAAATATCAGGGTGAGGCAGGATGTTAGGGGGAGGTGTAGACGAAAGTGCGGGAGTTAAGACAGGAAGTGAAGGAGAACAGTGGGGGAGTCGGAAGAGACGATCATCGGAGGAGGATGTGCAGGAGGAGTTCTGCAGTGTGAGCAGAGATAACGTGTTCTGAAGTGGGAAGCCAGGATTTACAAGCTTCCCCATCAACAGCAGTGTGGAGAAGAAAGTTTGGGACTTGTTCCACTTAAGTGAGTTACACAAAACCCAGTGAAATCAAAGTCAGGGAAAGGGAAAGAGGCTGTTGCGGCGGTTCTCGGATTGCCGCCTTGCTGGTAGTCCGATGCTGGTTTTGGAGATGTTTCTGTATCTTCTGGTTCAGTGGGTGTGGTGTTTGGTGTGACAGGCTTGGTCACACTTGTGGATGATTACTTGGGCTATTTAACCTGGCTGGAGACTGAGCTGAACTGCGGTTGATTCTCAGTCTCTCCCTGACTGGGCTAGCAGTCAGTAGGTTCCTGCTGGATCATCTGTTACTTGCTGCATCTAAAGCTAAGTGCTGCATTTGTTTGCTTTGTTATTTTGGTTTTCTGGTTTTATTCCCTTTCCCCACATAGGGTCAACTATCAGTCAGGGCCGTCCTTATCAGGGCAATCACCCTGCTTTCAGACAAGGCCCTTCCCAGTGTTTGTTTGCATATGGACAGCGTTTCCCATATTTTGTTCCATTCTTGTTTTGTTGTTTATTTGTACTTTTGGTAGATCTGCGAGTGACAGATCCAGCACGACCAGGCTGGACATAACAGAGGCCCATCTTAAAATAATCTTCATTATCTACCTTATAGTCTTACAGTGAAACCCCAGCAGATAACCAGGACTGTGGGAATTTTACTGAGTAACTTCTAGAGTCAAATAGAGAGAGCGTTGAGAGATTTACTTGTGTTATACTGAATTCAACTATGAATCAAGTTTCATTTACTGCAAAGCAAGATCTCTGCCATTACTGCCAGACTGCCGTGGTTGTTGTAAATACAGAACCGAACTGAAGTAAAACTGCGTACCTCCAGTTTACTAGTCAAAGCTACCAGGACTCATGTTAGTTATTTCATTGATAACCCGAGAAGTCCTGGATGAGGTGCTGGCGTCACGTGACAAACGACTGTTAGTATTCATAGGCTGTAAAACCCATTTTGCCACTGTGTGGCAACTGAGTCAGGCACCTTTGCCGCCATTGCCGGGAGAGATCGCAGAGCCACCTGTTATATCCATCTTGCTTCTCCGTGGTCTCTCCCACATTGGCGCGCCCCACTCGGATGCTGCACATGTGGTGTTGCATTTGTATAAAGTTCATTCATTGTGTGTGATTCAGTAGCTTGACTAAGACTCCAGTATTTGAGTCAGAACGTTGCTGCTGTATGCTATTGTCTTGTGGAGAAAATAAAATTAAATCCCTGCGGGGGTTGTGAACTCTGCACCAATTGATGCTGCCAGACACTTTTCCTTGGACTACGATTCGTGATGTGGGTCAGATCATCCTTGCTGGCGTACATTCTTAGACTGCTCCACCACATGGGACTGTTTAGTGAGTGCTGTGGATCTTCCTTCTTGTTTGCTTGGCCAATGGTCAGTCTGGTTGAGCTCTAAAGACCCTGGATGTGGATGGGAGAAAATTCCAGAAGGTCAACCATCATTGCAGTCCTCCACCAATCTGGGCTTTATGACAGAGCGGCCAGAAAGAAGCCTCTCCTCAGTAAGACACATGAAGCCCACCTGGAGTTTGACAAAAAGCACCTACAAAGGACTCTCAGATTGTGAGAAACAAGATTCTCTGGTCTGATTAAACCGAGATTGAACCTTTTAGCCTCACTTCTAAGTGTAATGTCTGGAGGAAACCAGGCGCCGCTCATCACCGGCCCCAAACCATCCTACAGTAAAGCCTGGTGGTGGAGCATCATGCTGGAGAACAGGCAGACTGACCAGGGTTGATGGAAAGATGAATGGAGCAAAGTACAGAGATAATGAAAACCTGATCGAGAGCACAAGGGACCTCAGACCAGGCAGAAGGGTCACCTTTAGAGATGAGCGAGCATACTTGCTAAGGGCAATTGCTCGAGTGAGCATTGCCCTTAGCGAGCACCTGCCCGCTTGAGAGAAAAGGTTTGGGTGCCGGCGCGGAGGAGCGGAGAGTTGCGGCAGTCAGCAGGGTGAGAGACGGAGAGAAAGATCTCCCCTCCGTTCCTCCCCTCTCTCCCCCGCAGCTCCGTGCCCGCCACTGGCACCCGAACCTTTTCTCTCGAGCGGGCAGGTACTCGCTAAGGGCAATGCTCACTCGAGCAATTGCCCTTAGCGAGTATGCTCGCTCATCATTAGTCACCTTCCAACAAGACACTGACCCTAAGCACACAACCAAGACAACACAGGGGGGCTAAGGGACAGACCTGAGAATGTCCTTGAGTGGCTTAGCCAGAGTCGTGCCTTGAACCCAACTGGACATCTCTGGAGAGACCTGAAACAGGCTGTCCACAGACGGCCCCCATCCAATCTGACAGCTTGAGAGGATCTGCAGAGTGATGGCAGAAAATCCCCAAATCCAGCTGTGCCAAGTTCATACCAAGACGACTGCAGGCTGTAATCACTGCCAAAGGTGCTTCAACTAAGTGCTGAGCGCGGGGCGTGATCACTTCTGGCAAGCCAAATGTTACTTATTAATTGTTTAAATATGTACAAAGATTTCCAATATTCTGTTTTTCCTTTGTCATTATGGGTCACCGAGTGCAGAATGATGGGGAAACATATATTTTTTAATTTGCAGAAGGCCACAACATAACAAAATGTAAAAAAAAATGTGAAGGGCCTGAAGACTTTCCCGACCCACTGTATGAGTTTGTCAATCGTAGCAACCAACAGTTACAAAAGTTATCATGTCACTCATACTGCACGGTGAAAGCCATGAAAAAAAAGCATGGACAGAACTGATGTGTTCTTATACCCTGTCACCTCCAAGAAGTTAAAGGGGTTGTCCAGTTGTAAACTACGGATGGCCTATCCTCAGGCTAGGCCATTAATAGTAGTGGAGGTCTGTCGCCTGGGATCCCTACCAACCAGCTGTTTGCCGGGCTGGTGAGCTCATGCACCGATCTGATTTCTGCACGAAGCACACAGTTCCGTTCCCACTACATTGGCCAGACTTGGTATTGCAGGCCAAGTTCCCTTTCATTTCAATGGGAAATTTGCTTGCAATACCAAGTTTGACCACTGCAATGTCTGCTTCCTGCAGAAGTCAACTCAGTGCATGAGTGTGCCGGCCCAGTGAACAACTGATTGGTGGGTGTCCCAGGCCGTGGACCCCCACCAATCTACTATTGATGACCTATCCTGAGGATAGGCCATTAATAGTTTACAACTGGACAGCCCCTTTGATAAGTTATATGATACATTATACATACCCCAACATGGTACCGGTAAAAACTACAGCTTGCCACAACTAACAAACTGTTACATTGCTAGATTGACGGGAAATGTAAAAAATCAATGGTTTTTGTAAAATATGTTGTGTCCTAGAATGTTTCAATCCGAAGGCACCGCACACTTTTTGGTGATGTTGATGCATGTGATGGTTTTATGACCCTCTTTTTTTCTGAGGGGGAGGGGGATGATAATACAATCGTTGTTGCCATGTTTACTTTCATGGGAATGGTTTTTGAAATGTATTTTTTTCCTTTTTTTGTTTTTTTAGAGGTAATGTGTACAAAAAGGTAAAAAATATCATTCTTAATGTTGAAAGTGAGTCCATTAATGCTGGCATCAAACATAGGAATGGGATTCCCCTTTTGTTTCGAACGTCTTGCTATATAACTTGTCTCGGATTACAGGACCTACGGCGACAGTTTAGGCCGTTTTTCTTTTTTTGCAATATATTTGTATTTTATTGTACAATCTGTTTCACTCATTCTTGTGTAAATGACATAAAGGACCTCTGGGGGGGGTTATGGGGGGGCACGCACAGCGAGTGCCCCCTAGAGGTCCTTTATGGCATTCCTCCTGTGGCTGGGGCATCCATAGGAGCCACATCCATGAGAGCCCCAGTCACAGGGGAATGCATCCCCCTATGGTTACAGTTGCTGGCAGAGCTCATCTGGGTTTGCTAAGACCCAGCACCTTCCGCCATCCTGGAGAGCAGCTGGCGACCGCGCTTCCTCTACGGGTAACTGAACCATAGCGCAGTCTGCAGTGCTTACAATAAATGGAAACCATTTGGAAAGCTTTGTATTGGAATCCATTTTTTTGAAAACCCATTAAAATCAACAGGGGAAAAAATGGATCCGTTTATCTCAGTTTTAATTCCGTTTCTCTGCTCAGAAAACGCAGGTGTGAATGGAGCCAACATGTCTGCCGAGGTTCCTTCAATTCCCACCAAATCCACCTGCTGGAGTGAAACTATGAAGCATTTGTGACAATTGTCCCAATTCATGAATGTGGCCAAGCAGCAGGCCACGCCCACTATTTACCTGCTTCTACAAATGGAAGTGCGAAAACATCTATAATGGGGCTTATTTATCAGCATTTGCACTGGAAGTGAGAGAATAGACACAACTGTGGCCTAAAATGCACCCAAAAAGGCACAAATAAATGTGGGCCGTGGTACTTGTCCGAGAATGGCTGGAGTTGGCAGACTTCCCCCAAAACTGAACTGCTTTATAGCGGATTAGGGAGTTCTATACAGCCGGCAGGGGTGACACCAGCGCCAACCGACGGATATTCTCAGCCATGACGGGGCGAGATGGGAATACCCCTTTAATTTAACCAAAATAATTCCCTTCAAGCAGGACCTCCAGAAAGTGTCTGCAGTCTGGTATACGAAGCCCGACGGCACAGAAGCTCCGACTGGAGGTGCTGACCGCTCTGGCTGACGGCATGCGGCGCTGTCGGCCGTTGGGTTTATAAGGACCCAGTCCTCGCAGTCCCACGTCTGTAACGGACTGCACTCACCAGGACTTTGTTGTTTTGCTTGGTGATGGTCACGGTCCGTCCTTCTCCACTGGTTTGATCAGACTTAGCTTGGGTTATTCGAATATCCACAATGTCCTCAAAGTCGCTGAATGGCTGCCACAACTGCAAGACAATTTGTTTTTAAGGATATTTTCCAGTAAAAGTGTAGCAAATGTTTAACTTGAGACTTGATGTGTTCAATACCCTGCAGGAGTGATCCTTAAAGTGACAGGCATGGGTGTTTCGGATATGTACATGCATCGGTGGCAGTGGGGAGACGAAAGAAGCTGTACACTTAAAACAATTTTACTTTGTCTGCCATGGTCACATGGTTGTTTACCCACATTATTGCTGCAGCCAATAGGAGGTCCCGACACGGGACGCCATCAATGACGTCCCATAAGCAGGCTGAGGCTCCTACGTTAGAAGCCCATGTGACCACCCAAAAATGCGTAGGACAGAAGGGTCACAGCATCTTCACCCCCCTGGAAATCAATATGAGCGTTGAGCTTCTATTCCATTTCCGGCTCCTCATTACAGACGGGACGTCCGACCCGGAAACATGGTGGAAGCCTACTGCTCCAATTGATTTAAATGGGACTGAAGCTGCTTTGACCCTTATGGGCCCGAGCAGCGATGACAACATCTGGCCTCAGATGATCTGCAAATCGGCAAAGATCTCAAGCGGCAGATCTTCGATGGTCAACTAGTGATGACCTATCCACCGGATAGATCATCTGCTGTAAAAACCCAAAACAGCCCTTTAAGGGAGCACTGTCATATTGTGGGAATCAAAAAAGCGTCCATTATTAGTGTGTAGGGGCGCGAAGGGAGAAATATTACTGGGGGGGGGGGGGCACGAAGAGCAGCACTTCTATCTGGAATACAAGAGGAGGCACTTTTACAGTGTTGTGCACCATTACCGTCTGCGGGATGATATGGGGCACTATCTGGCAATATTGTTTTCAGGGGTGCGGTCTGTGTGGCACTACTTTGGAGATAATTATAATGATGGCAACTTTGTTTACTGCAGTATACTATTTTCAGGGACCGTGTCACACAGCAGCTGCAGTAATAGCCAGGTTAAATCCAGAGTTTGCGTAGGTCAAGAAAGGGTTAGTGGCTTGCTAGAAAAGTGAGGCCCCAAAGATCTCTGTTGTAAACTTTACACAGACGAGTTGTGACTGGAAGAAATCTTCATGGAGATCTGGGCCGGATAGAAAAGATAGGAAAAGTGAATAACTCCAGGGAGGACGTAATTAAATAGAACTACACTTCAATTACTTATACAGTCCGCAGAGCGCCTGCGTAGAATTGGTATCTATCACTATAGGGTCACTGTATAACAACTCTTATTATAATATGCCTCTAAGACGTTGTGAGTTTAGGTTGGTAGAACCCACTTGTATGAAATTGGCTAAAATTGCCGAAAGAGTATAATTATTGGTTCTAGTGCTTTAACTACATAATGAGCTCAGTTCTGCTCTCACATTTATGTTCTGAGCTTGGTTCTGGTACTATTCTTATGGCAAGAGTTAAGTTCTGGTGCTATATGTATATAGTGGGGTTAGTTCTGCTGCCATATTGATGATAAATAAATACAGGTTGAGGGCGAGCACCCACTGGCGTTTGCGTTTCCCGCGGGAAAAAAACGCAGCGTTTTCGCGGCTTTGCCATTAATTTCCATGGAGAAAAATAAGGACACATATGCAACTGACAGTTCCTATGTTAAAAACGCAAACGCAACGCAAAAAAAACGCCAGTGGACAGGAACACATGTTATCTCTATGCCTGTGCAGGAAAAACGCAAAACGCAAAACGCAGGTAAAAAAACGCCAGTGGGTGCTCGCCCTAAGAGTAGTAGAAAAACTGTGACATTGACTGTGTGCTGACAAATTACACCCACCCATGGTGTCTGTGGTCATGCAATAGGTATTAGTGTAGTATGTCTCCACTGGAAGTATGGGTTGGCCGGGTTTGCCTACAGGCCACGCCAAGGTCACACCCAAAGCTGACAAAATCGCTTCCTTAGTAGAGCCATATTAGACTAATACCCGGTCCATCTTATGTAAAGGCCCATTTACACTGCGTGTACTCACTCCTATGCTGCTGCTGTACAGGAGTGAGTATCGCTGGCTCGCTCAGCAGGGAGGCGGGGGGCGGTTGGAGGAGATTTCACTCCTCGCCCCTGCCCCTCTCTATTCAATTTAGCATCAGCTGTTCAGCACCGAACGGCTGCTGTTTACACTGAACGCTCATCAGTGCGGCTTAAAATCCTGAAGGCTGATTGCTCAGTATAAAAAGCAGCCATTCAGTACTGAATGGCCACTGCTAAAGTAAATGGAGATGCGCAGGGGGATGGGGGGGGGAGCGAGGAGTGAAATCTCCTCCAGCCGCCCTGACGGCCATGTTTGGGCCTGGAGAAGGAGGAAAAAAAGAGGACAAACACGGAATATACAAGGGGGGAATTAGTGTACTATGTTTCCACTTCGGAAGCAATTTTGTCAGCTTTGGGCGTGACCTGGGCGTTACCTGTAGGTCAGCCCGGTGAACCCATACTTCCAGTGGAGACATACTGCACTAATACTTGGTTTTGTGTGGTCATCCGCAGTGTGTCTATAATCTTGGGCCAGTGCTTTGTGCTTGCCCCCCAGGCT
The DNA here is from genome assembly GCF_035609145.1 of Eleutherodactylus coqui. NCBI lineage: Eukaryota > Metazoa > Chordata > Amphibia > Anura > Eleutherodactylidae > Eleutherodactylus > Eleutherodactylus coqui. The sequence goes on from NC_089841.1 coordinate 276,136,336, forward strand.
AAAATTTGCCAAGTAGGCCTTGGTCATATGCTCTAGTAGATCGATGAGACAACCGCTTTAAAAGGGTGACTGGGATAAAGTTTTTTTTCTTTCATTATGTAACTAGTTACATAGTATTCAGTATATCATTCAGCTGGTATTACCTTGTTTAGGCATTCCTTTCTACAAATGTGGCAGCGTTTACCAAGATATGATAACTTCCTGTAACAACTTATTAGTTAACCCCTTAGTGACCAAGCCTGTTTGTGCCTTAGTGATGGAGCCAAATTTTGGAAATCTGCCATGTGTCACTTTAACATAGAATAACTCCGTAAAGGTTCTGCAGATCCCGCTGATTCGGATGTTTTTTCGCCACATTTTGTACTTCATTTAGGTGGTAAAATAGACCGATAGGATTTGTGTTTATTTATTAACAGCCTCAAAAATGTTTTCGTATTTTCAACTGTAATCTCAAATATGTGCAAACATACGTACAAATTATTGATAGGATATATATTTCCATCTGTTTACTTTATTCTGGAAGCACATTGGAAAAAGTTTTTTTTTCAACCATTTAGGAGACGCACAAATTTAACATGGATTATCAATATTTTGAGGAACACTTTGTTTTCCTGCACCATCCAAGATTGCAAAGGCTCATAGGTGTCAGAATGATAGAGACCCCCACAAATGACCCCATTTTATAAACTACACCCCTTAATGTATCCACTGAGGGGTCAGGGGGATTTTGATCTCTCAGTTTTTTTAGGACTTAATGCAATTTAGTGGAGAAAAAATAAAGTTTCATGTTTTTGCAAATATGTCATTTTAAAGGCAGGTTTATTTTCTATAATGTGCATGAAAATAAAGACGTTCACCCCAAAATGGATCCCCCGTTTGTCCCGTGTTCAGACACATACCCATTGTGCCCCTAATCTACTCACAGGACACATGGCTTGGCCTATAATGGAGGAACACCCGTTGGATTTCAGGGCACAACGGAATAAATTGCCGGCCCCATTGCTGACTTGTGCGGAAAAAAATTGACTCCCTAAATATAATCCCCCCCCCCCCTACCTTTTTGGGATTCCCTAAATCTTAGATAAAAGTAATAATGTGAACTGTGTGGTTTGTCTGAAGACAGGGGGAATTAGGGGGTCCTGGTTGGGATGGGTACATGGGGCAATAACATTGGGTATCCCTCCTCCTCTCATGCTTTTTGGGGGGTATTTTTTGCGGGGATGGGGTGTAAAGTGGCGCTCTGTACGTTTCCGTTATCCTGCTGCGGTGCGGCGGTCTCACACAGGAGGCGCTCAACAAGCTGCTCCTGGAGCTGCAGGAAGGCGATCTGAATAACGCCGGATGTGGAATCCCCTCTTGTACGTATTTTGACTCCGTGTCTTTGCAGTAATGCTAAGGATTATTTCAGCGTTTCCTCTACGTATAAAACTTACCTTTAGGGGTTAAACAATTGGGTGAGTTTGTCCCGTTTTGTAGACTCGAAAGTCCAACCCGCAAAACGGGACGAAATGAAACCATTGATTTCAATAGTTTCGCTTTGACTTGCGCGTTAATACTGCGTGTGAGAGAAGGCAGCACTTGCCCCATCCTTCTCGTAGGAAGTTTTCCACTTGCGAGATAAGAAAGGCCCGGACCCATCCTCCTGCTTCCTTCCTTCCCACTTGCAGTAGCATGAAATTCATTGCTCATGCGCAAATACACTCCGCAGCAGTGAGCATGTTTGCGCTCATCTCATTCTCCGATTAGAGGGGATCATATTCTTCACTCCCACACCATGTAGCCCAGTAGAGAACGCAGTAAAAGTCTATGACTGAAGACACCCTGTTCGTGTTCACGGCTCATACATAGACACACACAGATGTAGTACCCAGAGTTGGGGTCCCACAACACTGCTATTCCTGCTCAATGTAAATATAAGTGTATATAGTTGTGAATGTGTGTAATTATGTGCATATCACTTTAAATGTTCAAGAACGTGTTAAATTGTGGTGTTCTTACTGCTCAACTTTGCAGAATACACCCTAACCTGCTCTATTACCGGTCAGTCACCCCGAGCTAGCTTGGGATTGGATGGTTATTTCTCCCCTAGTTTAGGATTGGTTAAGAAGAAAGGTATAAAAGGTAGACAGTGAGTGGAGTTAGCCAGTCCACCCAGCTCGGCAGAGTCTGAATGAGCCCAGGGAAGAACAAGGAGACCCCCTTTGCTAACAGCCAGTGTGGTGGGAAGGAAACATTAAGTGTGAGTACTAACAATGCAAGTTTATGCTGGAGAAACAGTGAAGGAGAGAGAAATGAGAGCAAAGGGAAACAGGAGAGAAAAGGAAGGGACCACATTGTGGATTTTATGCACAGTATTAGACAAGGCCAGGAATGAAAGCTGGAAGCGATTTACTGCGATGTGTTGCCACAGCTCCTTGAGAAGTGTTTGCAATGCAATATCTACTAGTGTAATTCAAAGTCTTCAAATACTTCTAATCAATGTGATGTAAAGCTGCACTACCATTTCCGGGTTAAATCTGTCACTTCCAGCAAATAAATTGTTTTACCATCTACAGTCTGTGGCCTGAAGTCTCTTCCCATCACTGACATCCTGCACTGAGGTACCACACCAACTCTTCAGGGACAACGACTAAGAGCCCCATTATTGTTTATTTCTCCAATTTCTATATTTATTATTTTTCTCCGGAATGGGTCTTACCCATATGAAGACTGGCCTCATGATAAACCAACATCTTCCCCTACCCGACTCTATGCGTAGCAGGTTACAACTGGCTATTTTTATTTTTTTATTATTTTTACCTCTGGTGTGGTAAGACCCTAGACTTCAGCCTCTTTTCCACTCTGCCAGGAGGAGCAGCAGAGCCACCATGACTACCAGCTCATTCCCCCTAGCTGCTTAATGCCTCCTACGTCTGGGTCGCTGCACAGAGAAAAGCTAAGTAACTATATCCTCTAGCATGAAAAGCTGTAAAAATAAAAAAGGGCCGAAAATTGTAAAAAAAAAATACATATTATATTTGTTATATGAGATTATTGAAGAATTAGAATTGGTTCGACCACGGAATAAAAGGTACTTCCTTTCTACAATGAATCCCTTCCTAACGAAGTGCTACATGGACACGGTTACCTGTTACCTGCAGGTCCAGTCTACTCACCTCACTGTCTGCCTCCTTCCAAGTAATGCCCTTGCACCTTGAGACTCTTAGCACCAGGTCTTTGCTGTCCCTCTGGGTGCTTTTAACGTGAAAAGTCTCAGTCCCAAAGCCTGGATCCAGTTTCTCTAAATCCACTAGATATTTGATTTTGATGAGAGTGGCGCTGAGGGTGCAGGCCCGCATCTTCTTCAGGGAGCGCTGAACATTCCTGCGTAATCTCTTGCGGCTGAAGAAGTTCAGGTTTACAATGCTCTGCCGTAGACTTTGTGGCACGCAGTGCTTGTAGCTGCAAGAGGGAAGAGAATGTTATACCGGGCGACCATGATGAGCCCCACTCCATACGGCAACTAAGACAGATGGAGTGATACCTCTACAGCGCCATCTACTGGAGGGCAGCATTGCTTCAAATCAAAGGGACTTCATAACAAGTCTTATCAATGATTGCGAATGGGAAGCCAGAAGACCATGCACAGACGACTGTTTCGGGGTGATTGCCCCTCATTGTGCAGATTGATGGCGGCGTATTCACGGACGCAATGTTGTTGCGGAATGTTCCGTCCTTTATGAAAGGTCCCCAACAAAACCGAAGTTATCAGATAAACAAAACCCAATATTTCTTATTCTTCATTAGTGTATAATATGACTCCCCCAGCCAAGGAGCGCCGCGCACATTTAGGGCCTCCCTGTTATTCGGACAGTTTGTCATTGCGGTATTCGGGGATCGTCATTGTTCCCCATCTACAATGTTGCGCGAGGGCTTGTTTCTTTGCAGGGTTTTCTGACGTTATTATTGGTACCATTTTGGCGCAGACAAGATCTTTGTTTGCATCTTTAGAGCACAAGCTGTTCGTGAACCCACAATTCTAACGGTTTTTTATTTTTTTGGAACCCGTTCACTCTGCGGTATAACGAGAACTTATCTTTATTGTATTTTTTTTATACTTTTGTAACATTTGGTTTCTTGCATCGCCATATTCAGAGACACAAATATTTGTATTTCTTCACCTACTACCCTGTTTGCCCGAAAATAAGACGCATCATATTAATTTTTGCTCCCAAATATGCGCTACGTCTTATTTTCAGGGGGTGTCTTATTTTGCCGCAGGAAATCCGTCTGTGGCCGCTAGTCCTTCAATTGGCCAGCTTTGTGGACAATATTTCTCAGAAATCTCGTCCACATGGGACAGCAAATCCGTCACGGCAAAGCTGGGAGAAGCCGGTGTTGTGGTGCGGATTCACCGGCCACAGAAACGGAAAAGCGTGCAGCCAGGTCGCTTCAAAACAAGCAGCTGAGTGCCGTGGGTATTGAAGCAGCATTTTTCCCGGCGGAAATTGCGCTGTTTATCGCTGTGGCCAAACTGTGAGATTTCCGCTGGAAATACGCTCTGTGAGAACCCAGCCTTAAGAATCACACAGGGTGCCTGACTCACACACAGAGCCATAAAAAAATAAGGGCTGTAAAGTAACGTACCTGTCTGCAGACAGAAGTTCCTGTACCATTTGTAAGCAGGGATGGTATTGCAGCTTCTGGCCACCAGGGGGAGCTCATCACAGCAGACATGTACAGCAGGAACAGAACATACAGTATGGACTTTTCCAGCCAGCAAGGGGAGCTCACAACAGCACACTCGTTCAGCACAGCAGGGACAGGATAACAGCAGACTGTCTGCAGATCTACCTATACATCTGGAGGTAGGAGACAACGGGTATGGCAGCAGGGGACAGGCCTCTTGACTTGCCTGCACACTTTACTATGCCTTACTATCGGGGAGTGCCTTATATTTGGGAGTTCTGCAAATTTCAGGGGGTGCCTTATTTTTGGGGAAACACAGTAGGTTGTTTATTACAGACGCTCCTGTTTGACGTGTGGTGCACCAGGAACCCAGAGGTACTGCTCATGCCATTCCAGTATGTATCAGACTTTGTCGCGTATTGATTTGGTAATTGGCAATATATTGCCGTATGGGGGAGTACATCTGGTCCGCTACCTTCCTTGGGTGTTGTCTGACCACTCCCCGATGCAGGTTGTGGTGCGGCACTCTGGGGGGGGGGGGTTGTCCATGCGCCCCGTTTGGAGGTTTAACGCATACTGGCTAAATATAATAAGGACATCAGGACCTGGAAGGAACTCTGAAGGAATACCTTGAGTTGAATGCGGGCTCTACGACCATTACTATACGATGGGAAGTGATGAAAGGTATCCTCCTCCAGCGGGTGACACAAATGAAGAGAAGACATAGGGGGCAGGGATGGTGGAGACAATAGAACAATGGAAGACGGCCCGGGAGAACCTGACCTTGTAGCACTGGAGACTGCGGCACATAAGCGTAAATTCAAAAAACAGGTCTACTATGAAGAGGGTGAGAGTGCGGGACATACGCTAGCGGTGGTCTCTCAGGCACACCTCCATTACAGGGATGAGGAATGGACACGGTACGCTAGACACAGACTTGGCGGTAAGTAGGGTAACGGTGAGACTTTACTACACTTCCTTATATTCCTCCTAGCTTCATAAAACACAGGAACAGATCGCTCGTACTTGGTGGACATAGACCTGCCGAGGGTGACCGATGAACAGAGGGAGCTCTTGGATTCCCCAGTGGAGTTGGGGGAAGTGCTGGAATCTATTCAAAATAATAAATCACGGGGGAATGACGGGCTCTCAGCTGAGCTGGATAAGCAATATGCGGGGCTGCTGTTGCCAAAATTGCTGGAGGTACTAACAGAAGCGGAAAGACAAACAGAACTGCCTCCATCCATCCGAAATGCAATAATTATCCCAAAACCGGGGAAGGATCCACTCTTGCTGGACCCTCATAGGCCCATCTCATTGCTCAATGTGGATGTAAAGCTTCTAGGGAAAGTCTTGGCTAATAGGCTCTCACAGGCGCTCGCGACTCTCATCCATCCCGATCAGAGTGGATCCATCCAGCCCCATCCACTGCGATCAATATACGGAGATTGTTCCTTACTCTCCAGCTGCCCGCGGATGATATGGGACGGAGGATAGTATGCTCATTGGCGTGGGGTGGCCCTTTATGTGGGAAGTACTGAGCAGGATGGGATTTGGTCGGACATATGTGAGACTCATACAACTTCTGTCTACTAACGTGAGGGCCTGTGTCACGGTGAATGGCGGTTGTTCTGAATCCTTCTCGCTGTAGACAGGGCTGCCCGCTCTCGCCGCTCCTATGTGCACTTGGAGCCTCTGGCTAGTGTCTTAAGATCCTGTCCAGAGGTGGTGGGGTTTAAGAGAGGGGAGACAGAGGAGTAAGTGGCGTTATACGCTGATGATCTATTACTATATTTGAGTAATGCAGGCGGATCTCTAGATGCAACAATGTCTCTGATCAAACGGTCCGGCGCGTTACTATAAATTGGAGTATATGATATAATGCCAATAGACGACCCTGGTCTCACTACAGCGGAAAACAAAACACCTATGAAATGCAGACCAGTTATCACGGACCTGGGAGTCAACGTCTCCAGCCATGTAATGGAATATGGGAAGCTGAACCTAGACCCCATGCTGGTGGAATCTAAGAAAAAGCATGGTCTGGTGTGAACTGTCCCTGACGATTGTAGGGAGGGTGAATGTAGTTACCATGATCTGGATGCCTCCATTGCTGTACCTGCTCCATAATTCACCTCACTGGATTGCACAGGGAATCTTTTACAGGGTTAATCGCCTGTTTAGAGATTTGATTTGGCGGGATAAAGGACCTAGAATTAGGCTGGAGACACTGTGTAATCCTAAAGGGATGGAGGACTCGCCCGACCTAACCCCGTAGCGTTTTTTCTTGCATCACACATACAACATTCCAGGGGATGGGATTCAGAGGATATGCGGGATGGGGGCTTCCATCTTCTGAAAACTCATTTCCATAATGCACACTTCTTTGAGGCCCTGGAGAGCTATAGGTTCCGCTGCAGCCCCCAGAATTTCCCAACTTTAGCCCTCATGCATAGGATTTGGTGGAAGGTTAGAGAAATAATGGGTTTTACATGCTATACTCCTATCTGGGACAACCCGAGGCTACAAGAGTTAGAGACGTTGGAGGGCTTTAGGGGTGGAAGGATAGAGCGATAGTGTCAGGGGCGAACATAAAACCCTCTGAGATCTGAGAGATGAATATGGTCTGCCGCACATCTACAATATCTACAGCTCCGAGAGATGTCTGGAGGATCTAGGATTGGGAAGGCTGCTGCCGGCAGAGATTGTAGGAGGTTCTACTAGTACAAAGGGGAAGATATTCTGCATGCTTTCCTATATGCAGGGTCAGATAAACCTGCACTAGCCTCTGCGACAAAAAGTAAATGGGAGGAAGATATCGGTCCAATTGAGGAATCCCTGAGGGCAGAGGTGCTACCGATGACTCCCAAACTGTCCCTGAGTGAGTCTCGTAGGCGGCTATCACAAATCTATCTGCTGCATAGGGTATACCACACTCCGGCGTTCCTATACAGCATAGGCGTGAGAGATACCCCTCTGTGTGATAGATGCACACAGCTGACTTTATACACGGGAAGTGGCGTTGTCCTAAACTGCAGAGGTACCGGACCGAGGTAAGCAGTCTAACCCATAGTGTGTACGGAATACGACTGGAGGTGACCCCACTGGGGCGTTCTGGGATCCGTGAATGATGTGCCCTGGATGACAATGAAAAGTTAGTGGGTGCCTGGAAACTGATAGCACAGCACTGGCTGGATGAGACCCCCCTGATCTGCTGAGCGCAAAGAGAAAGTCACCCAAATTGTAATATGGGAAAAAGCATTTATTGCAAAAGGAATACATTGCAGAACTATTCCAGTATGTGGCTCCAATGGCTGCATGTCTGCATAATGCTAATACTCAATGGAATGACTGGGTTGTGGAAGGGAGAAGTGAGAGGTGAGGGAGATAGTAGTGCCAACCCTTTCATTCTAGGTAACAACTAATTATATTGATGGTCAACTGTCCATCTGAGAATCTGGGAAATCAAAGGACTCAAACAGTAATGTAAGACAGTGCAAGAGAGACTCTGGTCCAGCAGCGTTGTGGGGATGATGGAGGCTGGATAGTGAATGCTGAAGGCCCCGAACTCCAAGATGTCACCTCGACCGACCCAAAAGCACAAGAAAAGTGGTCTTCAATGTGCTCAAAACCAAGCAAGCCGCAGACGATGGGGGCTCTATCGGTGACACCACGAAATAAACATGAACTTTTCAGGCCTTTGCTTCAAGAAGGAATGAAATCTACGCTGAAAAGAGCCCCCACCTACAGTGCAGCCTGCGGGGTCCATCGTCCTCTAGGGCCGCTTTGCTTCCTCTGGCACTATAAATCTACATTATGTATCAGGGAATCCTAAGAAAAACACCTCAAGCCTTCTGGGAGGAAGCTGAAGCTTGGGTGTCTTGGGACCTTCCAGCGGGACGGGCATCACAAGTCTAGCCCAAAGTCTACCAAGATTTGGTTGTAAAAGTAGCCTTGGAAGCTTCTGGAGTGGCCGACAGTCACCTGATGGGAGCCTCGTAGAAGATCTTTGGTGGGACTTGAAGGCAGCAGTTGTAGCAGCACACAACCCCACAAATATTAGTGACCTGGAGGCCACTGGCCATGTGGGTGGGCTGAGATCCCTCGGGAACGCTGCCAGAAGCCACTGACTGCCGCAGGGTATAACGGCGAAAGGGTGGACTACTGAGTACTGAAGGTGCTGGTCCTGAAGGGGCTCAAGAATCCGCAGACTGCAGTAGTCATTAATGGCTCCTACCCACTTGGGGTTTTTTAACTCTGCGTTAACGCGATTGTCAATGGGACTTTCTAATGTTAAAAACACATCGGACAAAGATCCCAAAGCCCGAACTGTGATGCGCGTTACCATTAGAAAGTCCCATGACGATCGCGTGAAAAAACCCGCAAGAAAAACGCAAGTGAGCCGGAGTGCTAACGCAGCACTAAAAAAGATCCCGCTGCGGAATCTGACCCGGCCGGGCGCAGGAGGCCATAAGGCGCCATCTTGTGCTGAATGTGAGAGACCGCTTCTTATCTTATTTCAGTTCTTTACATTCTTCTACTTTTATTGGTTTTCTTGCAGTTTGTAAATTTGGCAAATCATCTGGATTTGCAATGGGGGGGCGCAGTGCATGGCTTGGAGACTCAGCGCACCTTGCAGCTAACAATGACCATCTTTACTTGGCAGCTGGGTGTACATTTACGTCCTGCAGCGTTAGGGTATGTATGAAGGAAGATCTCCCATCATACACCACGGCTCCAACTCCAGGGGGCAACAGCTCTGCTCATCTGTCAGTTCTCACAGCGGCATATAAATCCCCCCCCCCCCATGATGAGATCGCAGGGAGCCGTGCGGGTGTCATGGCAGCCGGGGGCCTTCTGAAAGGGAGTGGCTTAATAGAATGCCCGCCCCATTGTCGTATTACGTAATGCTATAACATAATATCATACTGCTGGAGCGATCTAAGCACCACAAGTTCTTGTCCCCCTGGGGGACTAAAAAAAAGAGCAATAAAGATCAATTAAAAGAATTCACAGAGGGCAGCGAAAAAGTCTAGAAAAAATAATAATCCCTTTCACAGAAGACTTCCTAAAACTAATATCCTTACTGAAACTCTCTAACATTCATGGACACTAAGGGCCCAAGGCTGTAGTGCGGGAGCAGATACTATGGTGGGAGCAGTCCACATCCATCAACCTCCAAGACTGAGGGGGACAAGAGGTCCTTCCCGGGTCTAACACCCCCCCACAATGAGGTACAGCATTAGTGTGAGCACAAGGACTCCCCTATAGCACTTGTTTTAGGGGAGTAAATACATAATTAGTATGGCTGCCTCCGTAAACGTCCGATCTATCAAAGTAACGCATGATTTACCGCACAAGGGGAACGGCATCAGAAAAAAAAGGACGCCAAAAATGCACTTTTTTTGGTCATCCTGTCTTCAAGAAAAAATGTAATGAAAGCAAACAAAAAGTTGTATGTATTCTAAAATGGTACCAAAGGAAACTGCAGGACGTCCCGCAGAAAGTGATCCGCGCACAACGGGGTGGAGGGAAAAATAAAGGTGTCAGAAGATGCGGCAGAAAAGAATCCAAAAAATAAATGTCTTCGAAAAAACACAAGTACTACAGCGAAAAAACCCAAATGACACAAGTCTGGTATCGCAGTGATCGTACGACGCACAAGATACAGGAATCACGTCATTTGTGTTGCAGTTTGTGCGCCGCAGAAACAAGATGCGCCAAATTTAAAAAACCTTTTCACTACATTAAATGGCACCAGTGAAAAACACAACTCGCCCTGCAAAAAACAACCCGCCGACCGCGACGGCGATGGAGAAATAAAGGAGTTACGTTTTTTTAAAAGAGGGGAGGAAAAAACAAAAATGGGGGGGGGGGGAAGGGGGTCGCATCATTAAGGGGTTAAAGGAAGTCTGCACCTTTATGTGGAATCGGCGGACACCTTTCTTACTTTGCAGCTTGGCTCCGCTGTCCAGATGTCGGTGTTTCGATTTATCGCTCACCATTGCCATGAGCAGTGAGCCATGGGATGGCCGGCCCGGGCTCCCTCCATCCTCATTGCTCCATGCCTAGTGGCATCTGCAGCTCCACCTGCTGGGGGCATCATGGGTCCCCTGGCACCGTGCTTGCACCACACTGAGCGAGCAGTCGCACGCACTGCGAGTCCTCCTCAGCCTGGACAGGCGTCATGCGCAGTGATGATGGAATGCATGACGTCGCCATCGGGCTGAGCTGGAGGAGTCAGTAAACGTGGAATGGGGCATTTTTTTAAGAGAGGCTGATCCTCAGGCAGCATTGGGCCGCCCATCAGATAGTCCACGGCAAGTGATAAATCTAAAGACTGATATCTGGACGGTGGAGCCGGACTTCCTTTAACTTGGTGCATGGTTTCGGAACGTTGCTTGCTTTGCTGCTCGGCGACACCGTCTAAGGCCGTCGGCTCATGCAGGATCAAACCGCAGTCTCTTTATGATTTCACGGTCCCAGTTATTAGCTGGCTTGGCGCTGCTCTGCGGACTCTCAGCAGGTCACAATGGCATGCACTCGCGCTCTTTTACTGGCGGACGCCATCTCTCTCTATAGTGGATGCATGACCAGAGCTCGCTGTGACGGTCCAAGTGACTGGACGGCTCTGACCAGGGATGCCAGGGCTTCACACAGCTGCACCCAACCTCTTGCACAGAGTTTACAAAGGAAGTATAAGTCCAAGTATAAACTTGAGAAAGACTTAACTGTATGGACCGTAAAGCTAATAATATTAAAAAGTAACTTTTATTAGAAATAACTAAAATAAGGAAAAGAGAAAAACAAAACAAACCATTAATAAATCGTATAAGACGATAATGAGAGCATTTGCCACACATAGATGGAGACCAATCGGGTTAGAGTCGACCGGTACCGCTCAGCCCGCAAAGTCAAAGTAAAGCACTAAGACTCGACCTGTGTAGGTTATTGGTCAACAAACATGACTAAAATAGTCAGGACACATCTAACCAGGGACCAACCTCACATACTTGCTGCTGACTCCACCGCCGCACCCAATACAACAACCTCTTGTGTGCTATACCTCACCTTTTTTACCAAACACAGATGCCACTCTGCGGGGTAAGAGGTACCCTGCCATTCGTTCATGATGCCCCCCCTAGCATGGCATCAGGTAATGCAAACCTTCAACATGAGTAGGATAGAGACCACAATGTCCAGAGGGGCCACAACAGAGACTGGTGCATAAATCAGTTGCCTAATACCCATTACCCGTGCACAGGAAACCTCAGCAGTTCTGCAATAATCCATAGCAGCTATAGTATTTCTCCAAATAAACATTAGTTTCTACTTCACTTTCCTAATTAAGTATTAGCACTCTATGCCATCCTCTAAATAAGCTCTAGTATCATAGAATCCTAGACTGGTAGAGTTGGAAGGGTCCTCTGGGGTCATCAGGTCCTCCAGGGTCATCGGGTCCTCTGCGGTCATCAGGTCCTCTGGGGTCATTGGGTCCTTCAGAGTCATCAGGTCCTCCAGGGTCATCGGGTCCTTCAGAGTCATCGGGTTCTTCAGGGTCATTGGCTCAGTGCAGAATCACTAAATCCTCCCAGACAGATGTCTGTCCGGCCTCTGAAGACTTCCATTGAAGGAGCACTCCCCACCTCCCGTGGTAACCTGTTCCACCCATTGATCCCCCTCACTGTCTAATATGTAATCTGTGTCTCCTCCCTTTCAGTTTCATCCCATTGCTTCTAGTCTTTCCTTGTACAGATGAGAATAGGGCTGATCCCTCTGCACTGTGACAGGCCTTCAGATATTTGTAGACCGCTATTAAGTCTCCTCTCAGCCTTCTCTTCTGCTAAACATTCCCAGATCCCTTAATCATTCCTCACAGGACATGATTTGCAGACCACTCACCATCCATCCATTCTCTGAACTTCCTCTAGTTTGCCTATGTCTTTTATAAAGTGGGGGCCCAGAACTGGACCCAGTATTCCAGATGAGGTCTGACTAAGGAAGAGTAGAGGGGGTAATGACCTCACGTGATCTAGACTCTATGCTTCTCTTAATACATCCCAGAACTGGACGCAGTATTCCGGATGATATCTGACTAAGGCCTCATGTCCACGGCATTAATTAGTTTACAAAATCTGTGTGTGATCTGTGCCCATGGGAAATCATTGGGCACCCGCAGGATAATAAATGCCTGCAGATGTCATCTTCCTGCGGCGTACAAATTGCACGTGCGGGAAAATAACCGCAGCATGCTCTATTTTTATGTGGTTTTCTCAGGTGGACGGCTCCTGCGGCTTACATTGAAGCTAATGGTAGCTGTCTGGATCTGCAGCACATCCACAGCTGACACTGCGTCCGTGCCGCGGATTGCGGGAAAACCGCAGTTTAAAGAACAAAAAAAAGAATGCACAGCACATGCGCGTGGCACGCCGCCATGCAGAAGAATGAAGACCCGGGTGCGACGGAGGAGAGCCCCGCAGCGTCCGGACAGGTGAGTCTAATGTATTTTCTGGCCTCGTGTCTGCGGGCTGGGTGGACTCCGCTGCGGGATTCTGCACGGGGAAACCATGTGGGCCGGTGGGCATGAGGCCTAAGGAAGAGCAGAGGGGGAGACGGACCTCAGTGATCTGGACTCTGTGCCCCCTAAGACTTAGACACTGTAGCATTTATCCGGCTACAATGGGTTTCATCCTTCTTACAGGTTTGTATTGAGAGAGAGTATTGCTGCCTCCTTGTATGATGAAGATGCCTCACACCGCAGCACTGCGCCCATGTCAGCCATGAAGAAGGCACGCAATATTAAAGGGGTTGCTGATACAACACCTTCCAGGTAAAACATCCCATCCAAAAACTATTCTTAAAGGGCCACTGCGGTGATTTGTGCTTAAACTGATTCATGATGTAGCCATCTCCCAGTATATATATATACGCCCTTGTGACCTCAGTTCTCACCCGCTTAGATTTACTTGGGTTATGGATTTTCTAGTCAGATTCTCAGTTTGTGTGATGCGGTTACATGGATCTACCACAGAAACTGCCAACAGGGGAACACAAGCCCTGTTACGGCTGGCCAACATCGGCCGATGATCGCTCATGGACAGTGACAGCTTTGGGCAATCATTTTGCGTAAATAATTGGTATGTGATCCTTGGTATTTAAGTATCTACTCAGCTACCGAAATACCAATTATGTATCCAAATGAAGCCTTCCCTGAATGCAGTTAGTAGCCAGAGGCTCTTATCTGCGCTCAGATCCTTTGTTCTCCAGTGGAAACAATGCTATCAGCACATCTGATAAGGCTGACCAAGGATTTTTAGGTTGGACTGAATTTAATAATCAGCCAGCAGTGCCCGAAAAGCGGACAATGGGTGCATATTTACACACACCGATTATCGCTAAAACGAACGCAGATTAGCGGGTTTTTTTAGTGATCATCAGCTGGTGTAAATGGGCCTTTACTGATGATCACACAGCTCCTGTCACACAGGTACAATAGAGGAGATCACTGCTCACCCTCCTGACTGTATACTGAGGGCCTGCAGCTTTTATAGGTAAAGATAGAAGGTAATGATAATTAACCTCCGCCCTCCAGTTAATGCTGTGCTGATGCATCATGGGATTGATGTGAAAGTAAAAAAATAAATCTCACTCCCAAGATGGTGCTGAATAAGCAAGAAATCAGTGAGCAGCAACCTGAGCGTCTTCCTTAAAATTGCACCCAGTTGGTGCTTCTTTATTTACTCCATCAATACACCACGTTTCAGCCCACGCAGGGCTCTTTCAGGTTGCTGCTCACTGATTTCTTGCTGATACTATATGGATAATTTGGAATCACAGGAGTCTGATTCCCTCGCTGGTGAAGCTTTGCCACATTGATCGCAGGAACCTGCCACTAATGTGGTAACATGGTAGTGCTGCTGTTACTTTTTCTGTGGTGCTGAATAAGCATCAGACGGGCTGCACTTCATGGAACTGACTGGAATACACAGAGGAGACCTTCCGAGTCTTATAGGCAATTGGGTGAAGGGGGGGGAGGTAATGTCCTTTTGCTGGAGTGACCCTTTAATTCTGGCTCACCTTATACTATGGAGGATTTGCTTGGGGGTCTTGTCATTTTCTTGCGCCAGTCTCATCATATCTAGGACCGCAAGGGCTAGGCATTGTTCCTGGGCATCAATGCTTCCAGGCAGTTGTATCCTTCCATTTATGAAGTCACTCCGATACTAGAATGACAGAACTCTTATCAGTTTTGCACAACTTGTATTTGGTTTACTCACAATACCCTCATTTATAGATTAGCATTCATCTGTCAGAGAGCGGTGCTTACAATGTAAAGCGCATGCTACAAGGAGCGGAGGGACGATCTCTTAGGCATACAGTAGGAGGCAGGCTCGATACTTCTTGTGTATATGCCGGCATGCTAGGTCTTCTTACAGAGGCTTCACATTTGCGGCACAGGTTCGGTTTCTTGCTCCATTTGGGCAGCAGGATGGGGCATTCATTGGCCGAACGTCTCTGTATTATGACGGACCTGAACAGCGCCGAGCCCACCCCATTGACCATGCGGTCCGTTATGTCTCCGCTCAGCTGCCCAGCTTATCGCCCGAAGAAAAAGCGGCATGCAACACTTTCTTTCAGTATTTTGTACCAGATCTGAACCTCCGAGGTTCCAACACAGATGTGAAATTATACTTACAGAGCAGAAAAGCCCAAATATCCAACATGTGCAAAATCAGGACTCCGAGGTTATGCCGACAGTCACAGGGCAAGACGGAGGGGAAGGATGGGGGGGGCTCTGCCATTGTGGGATGTTAGTGAGGTCAACAGAAGGATCAACAACACAGGAGGCTAACAGGCTGGACTAGATGGGCATTGTCTTCATTCAGCCTAACGAACTATGTTACTATGTTACTATCTAAGTACACAATTAGTAAAAACCCATTAGCTGATTTTGGACACGTGGCCGACCAGTTTGCTATATAAACCCAGCAGGATTGAACGTATACAGTATTCAGGCAAAAGAAAGCGCAAAGAAGTAAAGCCTGAACTGCTGTCTATGTCCCTCGCCTGAGTGGCTGCAATATAATAGGCCATCTAGCATAATAACATGTAAAAAACAAGAGTGATAGCATGTAAGAGAATAAAAAATGTGACGGTGTGTACCTTAGATGTATAGGAACAGGCAGATGTGCATAAAAGGAACAGGCAGATGTGCATGTATAGGAACAGGCAGATGTACATGTATAGGAACAGGCAGATGTACATGTATAGGAACTGGCAGATGTGCATGTATAGGAACTGGCAGATGTGCATGTATAGGAACAGGCAGATGTGCATGTATAGGAACAGGCAGATGTGCATGTATAGGAACAGGCAGATGTGCATGTATAGGAACAGGCAGATGTGCATGTATAGGAACAGGCAGATGTGCATGTATAGGAACAGGCAGATGTGCATGTATAGGAACAGGCAGATGCACCTGTATAGGAACAGGCAGATGCGCCTGTATGGGAACAGGCAGATTTGCATGTATGGGAACAGGCAGATTTGCATGTATGGGAACAGGTAGATGTGCATGTATAGGAACAGGCAGATGTGCATGTATAGGAACAGGCAGGTGTGCATGTATAGGAACAGGCAGATGTGCATGTATAGGAACAGGCAGATGTGCATGTATAGGAACAGGCAGATGTGCATGTATAGGAACAGGCAGATGTGCATGTATAGGAACAGGCAGATGTGCATGTATAGGAACAGGCAGATGTGCATGTATAGGAACAGGTAGATGCACCTGTATGGGAACAGGCAGATGTGCATGTATAGGAACAGGCAGATGTGCATGTATAGGAACAGGCAGATGTGCATGTATAGGAACAGGCAGATGTGCATGTATAGGAACAGGCAAATGTGCATGTATAGGAACAGGCAGATGTGCATGTATAGGAACAGGCAGATGTGCATGTATAGGAACAGGCAGATGTGCATGTATAGGAACAGGCAGATGTGCATGTATAGGAACAGGCAGATGTGCATGTATAGGAACAGGCAGATGTGCATGTATAGGAACAGGTAGATGCACCTGTATGGGAACAGGCAGATGTGCATGTATAGGAACAGGCAGATGTGCATGTATAGGAACAGGCAGATGTGCATGTATAGGAACAGGCAGATGTGCATGTATAGGAACAGGCAAATGTGCATGTATAGGAACAGGCAGATGTGCATGTATAGGAACAGGCAGATGTGCATGTATAGGAACATGCAGATGTGCATGTACAGGAGCAGGCAGATGCGCATGTATAGGAACAGGCAGATGCACCTGTATGGGAACAGGCAGATTTGCATGTATAGGAACAGGTAGATGTGCATGTATAGGATGACGCAGATGTGCATGTATAGGAACAGGCAGATGTGCATGTATAGGAACAGGCAGATGTGCATGTATAGGAACAGGGAGATGTGCATGTATAGGAACAGGCAGATGTGCATGTATAGGAACAGGCAGATGTGCATGTATAGGAACAGGCAGATGTGCATGTATAGGAACAGGCAGATGTGCATGTATAGGAACAGGCAGATGTGCATGTATAGGAACAGGCAGATGTGCATGTATAGGAACAGGCAGATTTGCATGTATAGGAACAGGCAGATGTGCATGTATAGGAACAGGTAGATGCACCTGTATGGGAACAGGCAGATTTGCATGTATAGGAACAGGTAGATGTGCATGTATAGGAACAGGCAGATGTGCATGTATAGGAACAGGCAGATGTGCATGTATAGGAACAGGCAGATGTGCATGTATCGGAACAGGCAGATGTGCATGTATAGGAACAGGCAGATGTGCATGTATAGGAACAGGCAGATGTGCATGTATAGGAACAGGCAGATGTGCATGTATAGGAACAGGCAGATGTGCATGTATAGGAACAGGCAAATGTGCATGTATAGGAACAGGCAGATGTGCATGTATAGGAACAGGCAGATGTGCATGTATAGGAACAGGCAGATGTGCATGTATAGGAACAGGCAGATGTGCATGTATAGGAACAGGCAGATGTGCATGTATAGGAACATGCAGATGTGCATGTATAGGAGCAGGCAGATGTGCATGTATAGGAACAGGCAGATGTACAAGTATAGGAACAGGCAGATGTGCATGTATAGGAACAGGCAAATGTGCATGTATAGGAACAGGCAGATGTGCATGTATAGGAACAGGCAGATGTGCATATATAGCAACAAGCTGATGTACAAGTATAGGAAGAGGCAGATGTGCATGTAAAGGAACAGGCAGATGTGCATGTAAAGGAACAGGCAGATGTGCATGTATAGGAACAGGCAGATGTGCATGTATAAGAACAGGTAGATGCGCATGTATAGGAACAGGCAGATGCACATTTGTCTGCTCGCTATACATGCATGGTGTAATTGCAGTGCCCCCTGTACCACTATTATTTGTGTGGTGTCCACTGAGTTTGATTATTCTTCCAACATATGAGAGAATAGAGCACAGTGACATTTCTTGCGCAGCACTCCTCTATAGTACATACCGGCCGCTACAGTAAGTAGCAGGATGCCGTCTTGTGTTATAACTCACCTGAGCAAACAGGTAGTCTATGACCTGAAAGCTGAGGATGGGCTCAGGAGCCAAATTCAGGAGGCTGCAGCGTGCAGATTTTTGTTCGTTTGTCCCAATCCAACCAGGAAAGAAGAACCTTCAGCAAACATACAGAAAGTGATTAGTCCGGAGCAAACACAGCGGCCAACCCGAGAATGGCTGCCGTCCTCCTGTGCAGACGCCGCGCCCTCTCCACGGTCTCCTGCACACATACTTTAATTTGGTGGCATTTTTGAAAATGCTTGTAAAATATTTTTCATGATTTTTTAAAACTAGTCCCGGCATCCTTTAGAGCGGCTGCGTTCCTCAGAGCCCCGGCGGGCCATGTTGTCAGGACACCCTACGGAGAACACTTGTGGCAATGTCTGCGCTGACAACAATTAAGGGCAAAACAAACTAAGTTGAGTGATAATTGTTCCGTGTAAATGCAAAAAATGGTTGACTATTCGCTAGCGATGACCTTCAGCCAGCATAAAAACATGGCGGCATGGCGGGACTGTTGTGTGACCGCGGCCCGCTCAGCACCGCACATAGAAGCTGAAGCGCTGAGCAAGAAGCCGCCATCCAGGGACGTTCTCTGCCTGTCTGAACGCTCACGAGGTTAACAGTGACATGAGCGCTCGCCTCTCGCTGCGTCTGATCACGCATCGGCTGCCAATACTGAGGAAATCCGAAAACTGACCTATTGGGTCGCGACGACCGGAGTTGGAAAATACCGCTTCATGCCGGGGGCACGCAGGCGTAACCGCATTTACATGCATGTTTGCACCACAAATTTGCACAATGGGAGCTGCTTATTTGCACGTAGAAGTGCGTTTCTTACGGTACTTTTTGCACGCCAAATCGTGCGCATTTGCGAACTGAAAAGAGATCTGCCAGCATGCTGCCATGCATTGTAATGGCCAATTTAGTTAATGAGTTCAATATGTGCGATTGTCATGCTCAACTGCTTAGGAGAACAGAGCGCGCTGTGTGAAAGAAATGCGCGCAAAATCCACCCATGTGAACAAACCCATTGAAATCAATAGTTTCTTCATTACGTATTACGCACGCAAAAAATCCCTCGTATGTTTGTTCTTGTGAAACTGTTTTGCACTTAAAATATGAGAAGGTCTGAAGGAGGTCGAGAGGGACGTCCTCGCCCAATCATTTGTTTTTAAACTCCAGATAAATTCAGAACTTGACTTGTTATAATGTTGCCATCCACTAGGTGGCGCTGCATCTGAGGGAGAGATAAGACACATCATAAACCTGTCACATTCCTGAGCTCAGTGGACTGATTAAGTATTTATCTCTCAGCTCTAGCAGTCAGTATCCGGCCGCCTTCTGGGATACTTGTTTCTCTGTTTATATTTCTCTTTTCTGTGATTTCACTTCTAGTTAGTTTAATTTGGCCATTTCTGTACAGAATCTGCATGAAAATAGAAAATGCTGCATATCTGCCTGCAAGGACAAAATACGCTGATGGGAACGAACCTGCTGAAATCAATGGGTGCTATTCATTGAGTATTGCACACATTATACACACTGATGTCACACGGGTGTAAGTACATTATGTGAATAAGCCCCTCGCCGGTGTCACAGGGGTGTAAGTGCATTATGTGAATAAGCCCCTTGCCGGTGTCACAGGGGTGTAAGTACAATTATGTGAATAAGCCCCCCGCCGGTGTCACACGGGTGTAAGTACATTTATGTGAATAAGCCCCTCGCCGGTGTCACAGGGGTGTAAGTACATTATGTGAATAAGCCCCTCGCCGCTGTCACAGGGGTGTAAGTACATTTATATGAATAAGCCCCCCGCCGGTGTCACAGGGGTGTAAGTACATTTATGTGAATAAGCCCCTCGCCGGTGTCACACGGGTGTAAGTACATTTATGTGAATAAGCCCCTCGCCGTAGTCACAGGGGTGTCAGTACATTATGTGAATAAGCCCCTCGCCGGTGTCACAGGGGTGTCGGTACATTATGTGAATAAGCCCCTCGCCGGTGTCACACGGGTGTAAGTACATTATGTGAATAAGCCCCTTGCCGGTGTCACAGGGGTGTAAGTACAATTATGTGAATAAGCCCCCCGCCGGTGTCACACGGGTGTAAGTACATTTATGTGAATAAGCCCCTCGCCGGTGTCACAGGGGTGTAAGTACATTATGTGAATAAGCCCCTCGCCGCTGTCACAGGGGTGTAAGTACATTTATGTGAATAAGCCCCTCGCCGCTGTCACAGGGGTGTAAGTACATTTATATGAATAAGCCCCCCGCCGGTGTCACACAGGTGTAAGTACATTTATGTGAATAAGCCCCTCGCCGTAGTCACAGGGGTGTCAGTACATTATGTGAATAAGCCCCTTGCCGGTGTCACAGGGGTGTAAGTACAATTATGTGAATAAGCCCCCCGCCGGTGTCACACGGGTGTAAGTACATTTATGTGAATAAGCCCCTCGCCGGTGTCACAGGGGTGTAAGTACATTATGTGAATAAGCCCCTCGCCGCTGTCACAGGGGTGTAAGTACATTTATGTGAATAAGCCCCTCGCCGGTGTCACACAGGTGTAAGTACATTTATGTGAATAAGCCCCTCGCCGTAGTCACAGGGGTGTCAGTACATTATGTGAATAAGCCCCTCGCCGGTGTCACAGGGGTGTCGGTACATTATGTGAATAAGCCCCTCGCCGGTGTCACACGGGTGTAAGTACATTATGTGAATAAGCCCCTCGCCGCTGTCACAGGGGTGTAAGTACATTTGCGTGCGCTTTTGCATTTTACTGTACTTTTTGCACATGTAAATAATGCACTTTTGCGTGCGAAAAACCTAAAAACATGCAACCGCGCTCCGAAATGGGCAATTAGTGTAATTAATTCAATGTGCGCTCTTTCCATGTACAAATCACGGCTTAAGTTCATTGGCCGCTGCATAAACGAATTCCTCGCAGTCCATTGGCTTATGCGTGCCCGGGGTTTGGTGAGTGGTCGGCCGTTTGTCCTATGTTATGTCTGTCCGTGAGTCCAGTTTCCCGCATTCAGTTCACTGTCCAGTTGTGCGTGTTGTGGAACGCCATGCCACTTCCGCATCCATGCTGCGGCGAGGTGCGCCCAGTGGACATAACAGCTGGCCATCCTCGGCCTCCTCCATTCGGTGTCTGGGGGTTGAAGGTACCACACACAGCTGCCTTGCACTCGTCTCTCAGGCAGAACTCTCTCCGGCGCAGACTCAGAACACATATCTAGCATCACCATGTGACGGACAAGAAGATACAAAACCAGACAGTCATCCACATAACAGACACTTAACTCTTTCAGTGCTGCAGCTTTGCAATGCACACCATTCTTGCAACATGAAAGATACTGACAACACCAGACTGAGCATACACACCATTAAGGAGGGGCCCCGTTGTACTGGGCCACTAGAGTTGTCCCCAGCCCTCTGGGCCCTTGCTGGTCCCACTGCTATCTTAGGGTGGTTGCACATATTAAACTGGATATAGATTGGTTGAATCAGTCAATGTTGGGGGGAGCGGACGATCATCTGTATGGTGGCCTTCCAACTCTCTGACGACAGAGGTCATGGGAGGTAAGAATCAGGTAGAGATACTTGGCGGTAGCTTTCTCTCCAGTCTCCCCAGATACAAGTTGAGTTGGTGTATGTATTGGTGAGTTGGGAGGGATAACTGTCCGAAAAATGGGCTTTTGGCCAACAGCTAAGTAATGTGCTTAGGTCATCTTAATCAGACTGTCACCTACTTTTAGACCAATGAGCTAAGCTTATGGCGTAAAGTCGGTGCCCCACTGAGTCCGGGGTGTAAGCGTTAACCTTACCTTCCCCATTGTGCCCCCGATGAGAGGGCTGGAAGTGCAGTGGACTGAGTGACGCTGCCAAGTAGTTCGCCCATTATAAAATTAGAACGCCAACTACTGCGCAGCCCCGCTCAATGCTTCCAGCGCTGACACATCCCAGACTCCGCTCGGAGGTCTACAAGTAGGTGATCGTCCCTTTAACCCTCCTGCTGATATAATAAAACACAAAGACCATGAAAGAGGGAAATTACACATGGTCCAATTCTATCAGCGTGCCGTGCGGGCCTCAGCGCAGATCTCCTTCACCGTATGGTGAGCAGAAGGTCCAGTGGGTCCAATGATAAGACAGCAATGCATCACCTGATGCGATACACCAGGACATGAGCCATCCCTCCATCCACGGTGAATACGTGATTTGGGTTATACCAAGTCTTCAGGTCCGGAGATGCCAGTGCGAACAAGGAGTGATAGACCGGCAGGATTCCTGGCGGACAG
Source organism: Eleutherodactylus coqui (assembly GCF_035609145.1). Taxonomy (NCBI): domain Eukaryota; kingdom Metazoa; phylum Chordata; class Amphibia; order Anura; family Eleutherodactylidae; genus Eleutherodactylus; species Eleutherodactylus coqui. The sequence goes on from NC_089841.1 coordinate 276,158,909, forward strand.
GAAGAAAAGGAAAACAGGAAGAAAGTCAGGAGACGTCTCAGGTAACTTTTATGGATTTAAGAAAATACCACAGATGATACATTGGGTCTTCAGCTGCCACACGATCGCATTGTCATTGCGCATCGCGGTGTGATGCCAACAGCCCATGGATTCCTATTCACGCACACCAGTGGGCTTTTTGCGTGCACATTACTCGCTAGGAAAAACAAAAACATGGCAGCATGCACTATGTGGGCACGGATCACACGGGCACACGGGCCAAGAGAGCATGGGCATTGGCAGCACACAAGACTCTCACGAGGCACAGCGGATCGCATGGTTCTGACAGCCGGACCTTAGTAACTGTGGAACAGCAACTTGCATCAATTGGAGATTAAACTACAGTCATTGACACAACCGATCCCCGAGAAGAAGTCGTCAGAGAGGAAGGAAAGTGATCACAATATCAGAACAAGAGGACCATTTATTGTGGAGAACCGACCTCTTGTAGGGAGGCGCTAGCACCGTTGTACCTCCTCTAGCTTGGATACAACATGTGATACAGTTGTGCATGGAGGCTCTAGTACCCTGTTGTACTGCCTCTAGCTTGGATACAAGATGTGATATGGACGGGCATGGAAGCTCTAGTACCCTGCTGTACCGCCTCTAGCTTGGATACAAGATGTTATACAGAAGGCATGGAGGCTCTAGTACCCTCTTGTACCGCCTCTAGCTTGGATACTGTCAGGATATGCTGCTGGGATCTGTTGTACTATGTACTCCTAGCAGCACAGCTACAGGTGGTTGAGGGTTAATTGAGCTGGCTGGGTGTGGTACTACCTGCTAGCCAATCTCCTGGGTCTGTGCTCACATATAAACCCAGCTCCTGGTCAGTCTGGCTGGGTCCCCAGGGTGAGCAGTCATGTTCAGCTTGTTTCCACTCTGATCTGTGTTTGTAAGTAGGTCTGTTGTGTCTCTCTGCTTCCAGTGTGTCAGTTGGTGGATCCCTGACACAGCCCCCTATGTCAGCTCTGTGGCTGACTGTCTATTCCCTGGTATGAGGACACAGACTTGCTGTGAGTTTCATCTGTGTGCATGTGAGCTTTGGGTGGAGTCTGTCTGGGTTTCTATATGTTGCAGCTGGCTGTGTCCAGTGCTCTGTCCTGTTCTTGATGCAAGCTTGTTGTGTCATCTGTGACCTGCTGGTTCATGTCCGTTTATATTCTGTCAGTTTTGTGTCAGCTTGCTGTGTGTCCTGCTATCTGTGTCCTGTCCTGTGCAGAGTGCTGTGTGAACTGTGTCTCGTGCTGCTGGACTCTTGGTTAGTGTAGGGACTAGCGGTATAACCAGGAGCCGTGAAGTTGGCCCGCTAGCTTCCATGTTTTGTACAAAATGTCAACCAATACCTGGTATTTATATTCAGCTTATCATCTGTTAATAGTGGTTGCATTTTGGCTGCTGTATGCTGTGAGCACAGACCCAGGAGATTGGCTAGCAGGAAGTACCACACCCACCCAGCTCAGTTAACCCTCAACCACCTGTAGCTGTGCTGCTACGAGTACATAGTACAACAGATCCCAGCAGCACATCCTGACAGATACAAGATGTAATACAGGCAGGCATGGAGGCTGTAGTACCCTGTTGTACCGCCTCTAGCTTGGATACAAGATGTGATACGGGGGGGGGGGGGGGCATGAGGCTCTAGTACCCTGTTATACCGCCTCTAGCTTGGATACAAGATGTGATATGGAGGGCATGAAGGCTCTAGTACCCTGTTGTACCACCTTCTGTATGGTATCCTCCACATTTGCTGGAAATCAGCCTCTAGATCATGCAAACTCAGTCTGTGGAAGTTGGTGTCCCAGATGGTCATAATGCATGTTCTATTGAGGATAAATCTGGTGACCAGGCAGCCATGGAAGTGTGACAATGTTGTGGGGGCTTCCTGTGACCCCCCCTTGTGTGTGCGGCCGAGCACGAGCGTAACACATGTGGCTGCAGGATGACCTGAACATATCGCTGATCTGTCATTGTCCCTCATACCACTACTAGGGGTGACGACTGTCGTATACAATGACCCCCCCAGACCATCACACCAGCAGGGGGCAGTGTGCCACTCCACAGCAAAGGCAGGATTGAGCCAAAATGTCCTTCAGCCAAGTGCCTGGAAATGGTTCTGACAGACACAGGGTGTAACAATGGCGCCACTTGTATAGTGGACAATGAAACAGTTGGAGCTGCTGGTGCTTGTCGGACGATCAGATGCTCCTCTCTACTGGTGGCCTGTAGGGGGCATCCTGAGCCCGATCACCTTGTGTGCCCTCACACATCCACTGGTCCCAACACCCTCTAACAGTCTGGTCAGAACATCCGGTGGGTAACAATTCATCAATGTGACCATCCAGCTTCTCACATCCCATTAATGCGCCCCTCTCAGACTATGGTAACAAAGTGAAATCTCTTCTCTGTGTTGTAGAGGCGCCTAGTGCTCAAGAAGTGCAGCGGCCGAGTGGCGCCAAGCCGTTGCGAGGGGAGGCCTCGGGGTAAAATGGTATTGTCAATGGTGACTCTGTACCCTCTCCTACTGCAAGGGCCGTGCAGGGCGTAACTCAGCTGCACACAGTGCTAATAACAGAAATGGTGTTGGGGTATTCGGGTGTAGTGTCATGTGACGCCGGTACCTTTCAGGGGAACTCGTGTTGTTGGAGGATGAAATAATGAGACGAGTCCTCGTAGCTTTTGTGGTAAACCGAAGGTACACAGTTTACTCAACGCTGGTAACGGTGAACAATGCACAGTCCACACTTGGCAGATTTTAGTCAAGTATTACTTTTATAGTAATCCTGAGGGTTGGAATATCACATAAACCTCCTTCTACTCTCACTGTTAGTAAGGATGAGCCCGCCAGTCTCAGTTATCTGGGGGTTTCCTCCAAAGAGTTATTCGTAGAAGTATGGGGGTGACTAAAGCAGGCCGGCTCAACTGAACTTCCTCTGATTCTTGACACTTTCAGGGGTAAGTTACACTCAGTTATGCAGACTTGGTTTAGTTCTTTTTCCTGTTCTCTGGTGCTTTCCTCCTGCTTATACCCTCTGTTTAGGTGAGTCTGCTGCAGCTCTGCAGTCTACCTCCACCTGATTCACCCCATACCACCAACTCCTCTCTGACTCCTCCTTCACTTCCTGCAGTCTTTCCTGCACTTTTCTCTCTCTTGCCTTACTTCCTGCCTCACCCTACTCACTTTCCCAGGCTTGTCTAAACTCCTCCCCCTCCAACCAATCAGAAATGTATTAGCAAACAGCCAATTTGAAGCGAGCTGTTGCTGGGCAGAATAGCTTTACCCTGTAATTTAGGGGAAAGACATGATCTCTGTCCTACAAGATACGTTCTATGTCTCCGCAGGAGCTCATAGTCGGGTATTAAGGACTTTCTGACTATTTGACTACCCTGTAGTATCCTTTGGGCCACTATACAAGTGGAAGAGGTCACTACACACAAGGGGAAAGGATGTGAAAAAAACTGGTATGGAGGCGCAACCCTCTACCAGTTTTTTTCACATCCTTTTCGCTACACTCACGCCTGCCCTGGTGGAGCGTCATCTGGTGGGCAGCACCTCCACCATTCGAGATACTCCATCATTGGAAACACTTTGTACTCCATAAATATTCCACCACCTCACTGGGTCTCGCTCCACCCTCCTTTTTCATTTCTTTTACTCACTACACACAAGGAGCCTCCGAGAGCCTCTTATAGGGGGGGGGGGGGGGGGGGGGGACGACACCACTTTTAGGGCCTCCGGTGACCGTCCATCTAATCACCACAACTCTCATCATTTACAGATCTGTCTGAGATGGAACCGCATGCCATGGTCTGCAGCAGAATGGCAGCTTCTTCTGGGGGGCGGAGTTTCTGACAGAGTGTTTATATCAATTTTATGTGAAAAAATAATCTTAGAGCCGAGCCCAATAGGTGGCACTGTAGAGCTTTTATTCCATCTCCCTTATTTGCATCACCATTGATGTCATGGCACAAGTATTCATCACAGATAAGTAGTTATAAGGGGAGGGCCGCAGAGATAAGTAGTTATAAGGGGAGGGCCGCAGAGATAAGTAGTTATAAGGGGAGGGCCGCACAGATAAGTAGTTATAAGGGGAGGGCCGCACAGATAAGTAGTTATAAGGGGAGGGCCGCACAGATAAGTAGTTATAAGGGGAGGGCCGCACAGATAAGTAGTTATAAGGGGAGGGCCGCACAGATAAGTAGTTATAAGGGGAGGGCCGCACAGATAAGTAGTTATAAGGGGAGGGCCGCACAGATAAGTAGTTATAAGGGGAGGGCCGCAGAGATAAGTAGTTATAAGGGGAGGGCCGCAGAGATAAGTAGTTATAAGGGGAGGGCCGCAGAGATAAGTAGTTATAAGGGGAGGGCCGCACAGATAAGTAGTTATAAGGGGAGGGCCGCACAGATAAGTAGTTATAAGGGGAGGGCCGCACAGATAAGTAGTTATAAGGGGAGGGCCGCACAGATAAGTAGTTATAAGGGGAGGGCCGCACAGATAAGTAGTTATAAGGGGAGGGCCGCACAGATAAGTAGTTATAAGGGGAGGGCCGCAGAGATAAGTAGTTATAAGGGGAGGGCCGCAGAGATAAGTAGTTATAAGGGGAGGGCCGCAGAGATAAGTAGTTATAAGGGGAGGGCCGCAGAGATAAGTAGTTATAAGGGGAGGGCCGCAGAGATAAGTAGTTATAAGGGGAGGGCCGCAGAGATAAGTAGTTATAAGGGGAGGGCCGCAGAGATAAGTAGTTATAAGGGGAGGGCCGCAGAGATAAGTAGTTATAAGGGGAGGGCCGCAGAGATAAGTAGTTATAAGGGGAGGGCCGCAGAGATAAGTAGTTATAAGGGGAGGGCCGCAGAGATAAGTAGTTATAAGGGGAGGGCCGCAGAGATAAGTAGTTATAAGGGGAGGGCCGCAGAGATAAGTAGTTATAAGGGGAGGGCCGCAGAGATAAGTAGTTATAAGGGGAGGGCCGCAGAGATAAGTAATTATAAGGGGAGGGCCGCACAGATAAGTAGTTATAAGGGGAGGGCCGCAGAGATGGACACGGATTACTTACCGGTAGTCCCTTTTCCAGGAGTCATCACGACGGCCCCATTACATATGGAGGTTGCCCTCTGACCCAGGTAGGGACAGGAAGAGTTTAAAAGCACCTCCCTTTCCACCCATGCTTCAGTGACTTATAAATCATTACGGTGGACAATGTTTACTAAACCAAATTTTACCTTTATTCGGTCATATTTACATTTGAAGAACATAAATTATTCTTAAAGGGGAGGGAACTATGGGCCGTCGTGATGACTCCTGGAAAAGGGACTACCGGTAAGTAATCCGTGTCCTTCCAGAGCGTCATCCCGACGGCCCCATTACATATGGAGTATACCAAATTATACGTGGCCCTAGGGTGGGACTACTGCCTGAAGGACTTTACGTCCGTAACTCAGGTCTTTGTCCGACTGGACGTTAACCCTGTAATGTCGGGTAAATGTATGTATACTCGACCAGGTCGCCGCCTTGCAGATCTGCTCGGCAGACGCCTGGCCTTTTTCTGCCCAAGAGGAGGAAAGAGAGCGAGTGGAGTGAGCTCTAATTTTTCCCGGAGGGTCGAGACCCCTGGCTTTATATGCCTCTTGGATGGCGGTCTTGATCCACCTCGCGATGGTGCTCTTAGTTGCCGTCTTTCCTTTTGCCGGCCCCTGAAATTGAATGAAGAGGTTATTATTTTTACGGAAAGAGCGGGTGGCCTCTAGGTACGCTAGAACAGCTCTCCTAACGTCTAGGTTATGAAATTCTCTCTCTTTCTCGTTACGGGGATTTTGACAGAAGGAGGGCAGAGTGATCGTCTGCTCCCTATGAAATTTTGACACTACCTTCGGAAGGAAGGCTGGGTCTAGTTTGAAGGTAATCCTGTCGTCTTGTATTACCATGTATGGTTCAATACATTGTAATGCTTGCAATTCCCCTATTCTCCGAGCCGATGTTATGGCAACTAAAAGGGTAACTTTTAGTGTGAGCAGCCTCAAGGAGAGTTGTGAGAGGGGTTCGAAGGGGGATTGGCAAAAGCTAGTTAAGACTATATTTAGGTCCCAGGTAGGAAAGGTTTCTCTAACAAAGGGTCGAAGCCGTTCTGCCCCTTTGAGAAACCTACGCACCCAGCGGTGTTCTGCCAAGGGAAAATCTAGATAGGACCCTAGTGCTGCTGTATGGACTTTAAGGGTTCTAGGACTAAGGCCTTTTTCTAGGCCTGCCTGCAAAAATTCCAGGATTACGGGAATGTCAATTCCTGGGATTTTCCCTGGCTCTATTTTACAGAACTCTGTGAATTTTTTCCCTATCCTATCGTAGATGGCTATCGTGATAGGTTTACGGCTTTTTGTTAGGGTAGTAATTACATTATGGGAGAGTCCCTTCCCACGCAGTATCATGCTTTCAGCATCCATGCTGCTAGCTTCAATTTCTCGACCCCTGGGTATGTTAGTGGGCCCTGGAGGAGAAGATCTTCTACGGCTGGTAGTAGGAATGGACCCTGGATCGCCAAGGCTTTTAGCAGGGGATACCAGGGCCTTTTGTCCCACATAGGGGCAACTAGTATGACTGACGCCCGGCTGGTTTGGATTTTCCTGAGGGTGCGGGGGATCAGTGGGAAGGGAGGAAAGGCGTAGGCTAGGTCCATGTCCCAGCTTTGGGACAGGGCGTCTACCCCGCGTGGATTGTCTCTGGGGTTCAGCGAGTAAAAGTCCTGGCACTTTGAATTTCTCTTCGTGGCGAACAGGTCTATCTGCGGTTCTCCCCACTGGCAGATTAGTTGGTCGAAGACTCGCTGATTCAGTCCCCATTCTCCTGGATGGATGCTCTGTCTGCTCAGGAAGTCGGCAGCGACGTTTGTGGACCCTTTTAAGTGGATCGCTGAGAGGGACAGCACGTTGGATTCCGCCCAGCGGAGTATCTCTGTTGCCAGTCGTTGCAGGTGCGGGTGTCGCGTTCCCCCCTGGTGACGAACAAATGACAGAGCTGTCATATTATCGGTTAGGATTTTGACATGCCTTCCTTTTATAAGGGGTTCTGCCGCCTGAAGGGCTTCCCAGATTGCCCTTAGTTCTCTGAAATTGGATGAGCGTTTAGCTACTTGGGGGTCCCAAATCCCCTGTAGATTTTGGTCGGCTACTTGGGCTCCCCATCCCGTTTTGCTGGCATCTGTTGTGATGGGTACGGTAGATTCTTGTGACCAAGAGGTACCTTTGCTTAGGTTCCTCTGTGAGGTCCACCAGCGTAGGGACTCTTTGACTCGGACGGACAGGCTCACCTTCTTATCCAGGGATGTCTGCCGTTTGTCCCAGTTGGCAAGGATAAATCCTTGTAATTGCCGGGTATGGGCCTGTGCCCATGGGACTATCTGAATGCAAGCCGTCAGGATGCCCAGCACCTTCATTGTTTCTCTAATGGAAACCGCCGTAGCCTGACAGAAGGATTTTACTCTTTGGGTGAGGTCTTCCTTCCTAGATGATGGAAGCCGGGATTCCTGGATGTGGGAGTCTAGTAATACTCCCAGGTACACCTTTTGTGTACCAGGGTTCAAGTCGGACTTCTGCTTGTTAACTATCCACCCTAAACTGTTTAGGGTGGATAAGACCATGGATAGGTCTATACGCATGGTCTTCTCCGTCCTTGACACCAACAAAAAGTCATCCAGATACGGAAATATGCGGATCTGATTCCGCCTGAAGTAGGCTACCATCTCTATAACGATTTTCGTGAATACCCGAGGGGCGGTGGAGATTCCGAATGGAAGGGCCGTGAATTGGTAATGTTGGATCTTGTCTCCCTCCCGCAGAGCAAACCTCAGGTACTTGTGATGGGCTGCCGTTATTGGGACATGGTAATATGCATCTTTAAGATCTATGGTGCACATTACACTATCTCGATCTATTAGTGGGACGATGGATCTTACTGTTTCCATCTTGAATTTTTTGTACGAGATAAATTGATTTAGGGCTTTAAGATTAAATATAGTCCTAATGGAACCATTCGGTTTTTTTATTAGAAATAGGGGGGAATAGAATCCCTCACCCCTTTCGTAATCGGGGACTTGTGTAATGACCCCTAGGTCCTTAAGTTCCTGAACGCCTTTTATGAGGTTCCCTTGTTCCTGTAGGGACCCCGGGGAGGTTATAAGGAATCTCCTAGGGGGTAGCGAGTGGAATTCAATTTGGTACCCTGCTTCGATTATTCGGAGTACCCAGGGGTTAGACGTTACCCCTTGCCACTGGCTTAGATAGCCCGCTAATCTACCCCCTGTTTGTTCAGGGGAGGGTTGGACTTCCTTACCCCGACCTCCCTTGGGGTACGACCATCTTCCAGTCTTCCCTTTCCCTTTAACTTCGGGAGGAGGCTGGCGCATCCTCTTCGGGAAGGATGGTTTCCTGAAAGGTTGTCTGTCAGGCAGGGTTTTACTCTTGTCGCCGACTTTTTCCAGGATTTTGTCCAGGACGGGCCCAAACATATATTCCCCTTGGAAGGGGATGGCGCAGAGCTTATTTTTGGATGTAATGTCTGCGGCCCAAGTCTTCAGCCATAGTGCCCTTCTCGCTGAGTTGCTGAGGACTCCGGTTTTTGCCCCGTATCTTACCGTTTCCGCTGATGCGTCAGCCAGGAAGGCGGTAGCCATTTTTAAGAGGGGGAGACAGCTGGCCAACTCCTCTCTGGGGGCCCGATCCTTTATGGAGGCTTCTAGCCTGTTTAGCCAGAGCGCCATGGATCTAGCCACTGAGGTTGAGGCTATGTTAGCCTCGATGGTGAGGGATGTTGCCTCCCAGGCTTTCTTCATTAATCCGTCGATTTTTTTATCCATCGGATCGGATAGCTGGGAGGTGTCCTCGAAGGGCAAGAGGGTCTTCTTGGCCACTTTTGCGATCTGGATGTCCACCTTGGGGGTTTCCCTGTACAGGCGGACGTCCTCGGTAGCGAATGCGAGCCGGTTTCGGATCTCTTTTGGAACAGTGATCCTTTTTTCCGGTTCCTGCCATTCATCTGTGATCACTTGCTGCAGCGTCTGGTTGACTGGGAACATGATCTTTCTTCTAGATCGGAGGCCGCCAAACATCTCATCCTGGATTGTTCTCGGCGGGTTATCTTCCTCAATTTGCATTGTTTCCCTCACCGCCTTGATGAGGTGCGCAATGTCGCTTGATGAGAAGTAATATTTCTTCTCGTCTTCTATGGGAACTGGTGGGTCCTCTAATTCCCCTTCGGACAGGAGCTCCAGCGATTCACCGGAGATCGAACTCGCCGACTCGGTCTGTCTAGGTCTTTTAGGGACCCGTGACGGACCTGGCTGGGCCTGGGGAAGGGACGCCATGGAAGCCTGCAGCTCTTCCCTTATCATGCAGCGGATATCGGATTTGAATGCTGCTTTCTCCTCTGCGAGAATTTTCCCCGTGCATCTGTGAAGGCAGAGCAATTCACTGTTATAGCAGTGCAAGCGTTGGATTCAGGAGCATTACTTGCGGTAATACACTCACTCCTCGCATAGGGGTTTTTTATAGCTCTCCTCGAGCCTTTTGTTGCAGAGGACGCATTTTTTCGATTTTTTCCTCGGGTCCATTTTCTTTGGACCCTCCTTATCCATCTACCCATGAAAGTGGGGGAGAGGGGAGACAAGAAAGGGAACATATATGCATCCGCTGTACAAGTGACCATTTGCGCATGTTTTGGCGTATAGCCTACTTACAGTTGGTAGGGTGTCAATCTCTCCCTCACGTGCTGAGCTGTCGCGGGTAGACATACTCACATACACTTGTCTGGCAGTCAGCAGGAACCTCCATGGAGTTTAGCCTGCTTTTATGGGGAGGATTTTCAAATTTGGCGCCATTTCCGGGTTTTCGCCGGTAGCCACGCCCCCTACGTTGTGCGCGTGACGTCACCACGCCGGATGACGTCACCGCTATGCGCCCGAGGTCCAGGGAGGCCGCCGCTGCCGTTCCCCTGCCAGGAGGAACTATCCCATCACAGCAGCGGCGGCCCGAACATGCGATCCGCGCGAGGGAGACCAGCGCTACTGGGCGACTGACGGCTCCGTCGGCAGCGCAGGTCGGGGATGCAGGGACTCTTGAGTGTGCGGCCCCGACCTCTACCCCTCCAGGGGGGCCGCACAGCGTGCGGTAAGTATTTCTTTGCGGTAAGTCTTCTTGCCTCCGCAGCTTCCTATCTCCTGCAGCTCTGGAGCTGCTCCTCTGTCCCACCGTAGGGACAGGAAGACACTGAAGCATGGGTGGAAAGGGAGGTGCTTTTAAACTCTTCCTGTCCCTACCTGGGTCAGAGGGCAACCTCCATATGTAATGGGGCCGTCGGGATGACGCTCTGGAAAAGTAGTTATAAGGGGAGGGCCGCACAGATAAGTAGTTATAAGGGGAGGGCCGCACAGATAAGTAGTTATAAGGGGAGGGCCGCACAGATAAGTAGTTATAAGGGGAGGGCCGCACAGATAAGTCGTTATAAGGGGAGGGCCGCACAGATAAGTCGTTATAAGGGGAGGGCCGCAGAGATAAGTAGTTGTAAGGGGAGGGCCGCACAGATAAGTAGTTATAAGGGGAGGGCCGCAGAGATAAGTAGTTATAAGGGGAGGGCCGCACAGATAAGTAGTTATAAGGGGAGGGCCGCACAGATAAGTAGTTATAAGGGGAGGGCCGCACAGATAAGTAGTTATAAGGGGAGGGCCGCACAGATAAGTAGTTATAAGGGGAGGGCCGCACAGATAAGTAGTTATAAGTGGAGGGCCGCACAGATAAGTAGTTATAAGGGGAGGGCCGCACAGATAAGTAGTTATAAGGGGAGGGCCGCACAGATATAAGGGGAGGGCCGCACAGATATAAGGGGAGGGCCGCACAGATAAGTAGTTATAAGGGGAGGGCCGCACAGATAAAAGGGGAGGGCCGCACAGATAAAAGGGGAGGGCCGCACACATATAAGGGGAGGGCCGCACATCTGTCGCTTTTCCTTTTATACTGGATAGTATGTATCTTATAGCAAACCTTCTGTACTTCTTCCTCTTACCACAACACTTGGCAGCAGCAGTGCAGAGTTCCTCTGCGGAGTACTGTCCGCCCGGGAAGGTCATCTGCGGATCAGACTCGGAAGTAGATGGAGAGGAAGATGCATACAAGAGCAACTTCAGAGAGCCTGTGGCCGAAGAGTAGGAGCTGCAGGAGCGTGAACCACACAGGAGCGGGGCATCCTCACCGGACATCTGCGGAGACACGGAACCAGTTACTGTACTGTACGCAATATGACATGCCAGCAGAGACCATCACAAGTGCCTTACAGGCCACAGAACAGACAAAGGCACCTTGACTTCATCCCATAAGAGCTGGCCTAACATTTCCATAAGTGCCAGCCCCGATACAAGCTGCAGTGATGCCAGTCACCATGTATATACATAACCACCCGCAGTCTACCCTCCCACCCACTATATATGACATCTACTGTATATCCACTGACTGACTCCTCGGGTGACGTTTCTTGGCAGACTGTTTTTGTGGGGTGGTTTGCCATTGCCTTTCACAGTCATCTTTACCCCCCAGCAAGCTGGGTGCTCACTTTACCGACCTTGGAAGGATGGAGGCTGAGTCGACCCTGAGCCGGCTACCTTAACCAAGCGGGGATAGAACCTGCAACCTTCAGGGTATGAGCGACAGCGTAGGACTGCATTCTGCTGCCTTAACAATACCAAGTGGTCCTCAAATAATAAATTGGGTTGTCTAAAAAAGCGCCCACAGTTTGAGATCAACCCCCCCCCCCCCCCCTTGTATATGCTGATTACATTAACCCCTTGAAACCACAGGACGTAGGGTTACATCATGGCAGCGTGGTACTTAATGCGACAGGACGTAACCTTATAACATGTGGTGAGCCTGCACCATCCCGCAGGAGGAGCCGGCTGTACCAATAGCTGGCCTCCACCTGCAACAGCGGGGATACATGAGAACAGCGACTCCCGCTGTTAACCCCCTACATGCTGTGATCTATGTAGATAGCTGTATGTAAACGGTTCACAGAGGAAGGGTGCTCCCTCTGTGACGTCATTGGACCCCCGTAATGTAATCACAGAGGGCTGGTGGGTAGCCATGATAACAGGATGCCAGATACAGGCGTCCCGGCTTGCCACTGCCTACAGTACAGAAGTCCAGTGATGCCTTATCACAGCTGCTATGGTTCAGGACACATTCAGGGGCCTAAACAGTGTAAAAAAAAAACAAAAAAAACTCTTTTTTGCTCATTTTCTCCTATTTATATAAAAAATAAAAAATGTAAGAAAACCCGGCATATTTGGTATTATTGTGTCCATTATGACCTCTATTATAGTGTGAGCGCAATAAAAACGTAAAACAGCGGAGGCAAAATGCTTCATTTGTTTGTTTTACCTCCCAAAAAGCGCAAAAAAGGTGTATGTACCCCAAAAAGGTACAGATAAAAGCTACAAAGAAGAAGTCCCCGCAGAGCGCCGTCCGTGGAAAGATAGAAACACTTATGGGACTTTGAACGCAACGATGGAAAAATAATTCTAATTTCCGAAAAAGGGGTTTTATTGTGCAAAAGTGGAAAAACCTAAAAGAAAAAAATTATATTTTTGGTATCGTTGTAACCCTACCGACCCGCAGATAAAATGTAATATGTCATTAACCCCTTAGTCGATGAATCCAATGTGAATAGCATAGCAGCACCCCAGAACTATAGCACTGCTAGTGCGAGGGATACATGGCATGCAGAAACCGACTGGCAGGATCCAGAGAGCAGCAGCATCACCACGTCTGGGTGAAAACGTCAGCGCATCCAGATGGATGCTCCGTTATACACAGATAATGCGCGACGTTTGGGGTCTGTCGCAGGCTCAGGACCACAAACACACATGAGGGGCTTTATACAAACCACCACCAATCATGTATCACCAATTAAAACGTATACTCCCACATCAGCTGTGTATACTTACCCACGGGCCCCGTTGTGAAGCTGGGGCCGGCCAGGTCAGCCTGTGACATGTCAGTGGCGTCCAAGCGCTCAACTGCTCATGCAGAGGATTCACTACTTCCCATGATAGCAACTGGTGTCACATCCTCAGCCAAGAGGGCTTTAATCCTCAGGGGATGCGTGTTTTTACGTCCTCTAGGATTAAAGCCCACTTGGGCAGGACGTAAAAAGGCAATGCCAAGTTATTGCTTAATGAAAAAAATAATAATTTTTCCCCCAGAATTTTTTTTAAAGGATGGGCCAAACATCCCCCGAGATATGAGATGATGTCCTATGTGAAAGTAGAGTGAGCTGCAGATGGCCGACACCGAAGATCACAGCTGCGCCCGCGGGATCTATAGGGAAAAGCATCAAAATATCAGTAAGTATCCGAACAACTGGCGAACGCTTCCACACATGACAAGGGGTTAGACTCCAAATATAGGCCGGACGGATGTAGGGTGTTCAATTCAAAGACCCATTTGGATGTGATAAGTAGCCAGGAACCAGGAGATGCCCCCAGGGGCCGCGGTGACCGATCCCCGGACCCGTGAATGCCACTATCCAATGGATACCGGCGATCACAAAAAAAAATTTAGTTTCACCTCCCCTCATGAATCGGATCCATGAGGGGAGGTGAAAATACTCACCTTGGGTCCTCTGCGATGTCCTGGTCTTCAGGGACCTGAAGTCCCCTTCTGCGCATGCACAAAGGGGCACAGCAGGGCTCAGGCCTCAGGAAATGTAAAATCCCCCTGCCCCTGGCTACCATGTGTACAATGTGTAGCCAGCAGCAGAGAGATGTCACCGGGGACGTGATCCAATGGAGAACAGGTCACCGCGCTACGTGGTACTTGTGTTATGTGTATATCCTTAGCGATAAGCATAAAGGTAAGTAGTGGTATAAGAAGGACACTTACTGGACAGGAGGGGGGTATGTGTGTATAATGCAGAAGCCCCCTCCTTGAAGTGCTGACTCCAATCACTGACGAAAAGTACACTCCAGTGTACAGGATAAAAATCCAAGGTTTATTTCTGATCCACCGATTGTGGAATCAATAAAAGGCAACGCGTTTCAGTGTCAAAGGAACACCTTTCTCAAGTCAATAAAGTAAAGCATAAAAACATGTAAAACATACATTTATAATGAAACTGAAAGCTCAGTCAGTGCATGGGTAGCGCCATATTGGGGGAGGGGTTAGTAGTGACAGCGTATGGCGTCATAAGGGGAGGAGTCAGGCACGTATAATGATGTGGGAGGGGCTGTAAGCCCGAGAATCTGGAAAGAGGGAATAAGGTCCTTAATGTAGTTATGGTGCCAGTCTAAAAGTAAAAAGATAATAGCTATGAGTCGTGGATGTGGGACTAAATGATAAAAAGAATGAGAGCGGGCCGTATACTTTGCGGGGGGCGTGGTCGGCTGTGTGCCGTGGCCATAAGGCAGATAAGATGGCGGGATACGCCGTGTTTAAGGAAGCCCTTGGTTATATTGTTCCTGTGTTGTCCGATGGTGCGTCCCACATATCCTAATCCGCATGGGCATTCTAGATAGTAGATCACAGAATTCGTAGCGCAGTCTAGTAGGTTTTTCATATGGTGTGTTGGGTCGTCCAACTGGACTTTCATCTCTTTTCTGCCGTGGGTAGGGGGGTACAGCGCTGGCACCTGGGTTTCCACATTTGAAGGCACCTTTTATATTATTTAAAATGGCGTTATTACCCATTGTTTTTAATCTTCTCCTTTTCTTGGTGTTTTGGATCCGTCTATGCGGGCATGAAGGGGCTACTAATTCTTTTATAGTCTTGCTCCTCCGGAACGTGAGGGTTGGATTAGCGGCAAGTGGACTCTGTAAAAAGGGGTCCTCTTTGAGGATATTCCAATGATTTTGAAACTTTTTGGATTTTGGCATGTTGGGTACTGTATTTAGTTATGAATCTTGGTTGATTGTCTGATAGTTTTGAATCACATTTCCTTTATCTTTATTTTTTACTGTTGTTTCAGAGCTTTTTTTTTATCAGCTTGCTCCACCAATGGGTTGGGATAACTTTTTTCTCTGAAACGTTTTTTTAGGATATCTGATTGGGCTATGAAATCATCAGTTTTTGTACCATTTCTACCTAAACGGGTGAACTGTCCGTAGGGAATATTATTTTTCCGTTTTCGCATGGCAGCTCTTATAGCTAAGATAACTATTGGTGTCCGTTCTTTTAAAGTAGGTTTTGGTGATTATTTCCTGATTTTCTACATATACTTCTATATCCAAAAACGTTGCTTTAGAGTTACTTTGCTCTTCAGTGAAGCTTAAGCCCCAGTTATTCTTATTTAGTTTCTCAATGAAGCTTAGAAGACCTTCTTCAATTCCTTCCCAAATGAGGAATATGTCATCGATATATCTGCGATAGAATTTTATATTATGTTCTTCTATTTTTTCTTCGAACGTCCCCATGAAAAGGTTTGCGTAAACAGGTGCAAATTTTGTACCCATGGCGGTGCCTTTCTGCTGTAAATAGAATTGCTCTTTATATGTGAAGTAGTTGTTATCTATATATATATAAAGCTGAAAGCCCTCACTGACTGACTGACTGATTCACTGACTGACTCACTGACTCACTGACTGACTGACTGACTGACTCACTCACTGACTGACTCGCCAAAAGTACTCCAACTTCCCAATTTCATAGAAACATGAAATTTGGCGCAAGCATAGATTATCTCCAAAATAGGAAAAGCTAATGGGTCCCAACTCGATTATTCAATTCTAGCGCAAAAGAATTGGCATCGAAATTTTACGTACGGAATCTAAATCTCTCACTTCCCAATGTCATAGAAACGGGAAATTTGGCACGGGCATTGAATATGTCATAAATAGGAAAAGCTAATGGGTCCCAACTCCATTATTCAATTCTAGCACAAAAGAATTAGCGTCAAAATTTTACGTACGGAATGTAATTTTTTCACATTCCGGTGTCATAGAAACAGGAAATTTGGCACAAGCATTGAATATGTCATAAATAGGAAAAGTTAATGGGTCCCAACGCGATTATTCAATTCTAGCGCAAAATAATTAGCGTCCAAATTTTAGGTATGGAATCTAATTCTCTCACTTCCTGATGTAATTTTATATAAAGGAAACGTCGCATGGTTACCTCCCCGTGGTGTTTCCTGGGTAACGCAGAGAACTATGCAAAATGGTGAACATATGTTTTTCCTCAGTATACTTTCCGTGTGAACACCAGATAAACACCAGTACCAAATTAACTCGGGCGAAGCTAGATATATCAGCTAGTGTAATATAAACTCAATGGCTCTGAGTACAAACTCTTTTTGGTTCTTAGGCATTTGGTCGTCTTTAGATAGAAAATGATCTATTGCCATAATTCCTTTTTCATGCACTATGTTAGTGTATAGAGCCGTAACATCTAGTGTGCAGAATATATAACCTTCTCGCCATCTTATCTGCCTTATGGCCACGGCACACAGCCGACCACGCCCCCCGCAAAGTATACGGCCCGCTCTCATTCTTTTTATCATTTAGTCCCACATCCACGACTCATAGCTATTATCTTTTTACTTTTAGACTGGCACCATAACTACATTAAGGACCTTATTCCCTCTTTCCAGATTCTCGGGCTTACAGCCCCTCCCACATCATTATACGTGCCTGACTCCTCCCCTTATGACGCCATACGCTGTCACTACTAACCCCTCCCCCAATATGGCGCTACCCATGCACTGACTGAGCTTTCAGTTTCATTATAAATGTATGTTTTACATGTTTTTATGCTTTACTTTATTGACTTGAGAAAGGTGTTCCTTTGACACCGAAACGCGTTGCCTTTTATTGATTCCACAATCGGTGGATCAGAAATAAACCTTGGATTTTATCCTGTACACTGGAGTGTACTTTTCGTCAGTGATTGGAGTCAGCACTTCAAGGAGGGGGCTTCTGCAATACGCACACCCCCCTCCTGTCCAGTAAGTGTCCTTCTTATACCACTACTTACCTTTATGCTTATCGCTAAGGATATACACATAACACAAGTACCACGTAGCGCGGTGACATATCTTTTCTAACGCCATTGTATTGTATATTTCTCTGTGAGGGTTACCCTTTATAAGGGAAACCCTTTTTAACGTCCTGCAGCTCTCCTGATAACAAGTGGATCGGGTACTTGTGAAGTTTCTTCGGAGTTTTGAAGACCTTGTGGCGCATTCCTACCCCATTTAATGGAGAACAGGGATCATCTAAAGCAAAAAAAGAGGTGTAAAAAAGTAAAAAAAAAAAAAAAAAGTTTGAATCATGCGATCGGTGAGATGAGATGAAACTTTTTACCGGAGGCCTCAGTATTTAAATCCCGACGCGTTCCTCCTCCTCGGACCTTCCCGAAATTCTGCGCATGTGACCGCCAGCAAAACACCGGACACATGCGCAGGAGTCGGGGAGCTCAGGAAACTTAAAATCTCCTTACTCCCAGCGACCAGCAGTGGCCGAGAGCCTGGAGCAGTGACCGGTGGCCTCGTTGAGCGGTCCCCGGTCATGTGATAAAAAGGTAGCGATCTACCTTTGGCCGGTCTCACATGACCGGATAGGAATTACGGATTCCGCATGCGTCTGATCCGCGGTAATACGCAGATCAATCGCATTGGATTACACAATTCCGCTCACATTAGTGGGTCGGAGTTGTGTAATCCACTCACAGAAAAGAGAACGCAGCAGGTTCTATTTTACTATATTGTGCTCCACGGTCGTGGATATACCCGCAGCCCATACGTAACTACATTGTATACGGGCTGCGGGTACCCATGTCATCGCTAAGCGAAGGTTCGGGAAATGCAAACAACAAAAAATGTGTACTGCGAATGACCGCCTGTGTGAGTAGGCAGTTATGCGCAGTACATTACGCGGCTGTACGCAGGGTCACAGCCGGGCTCACAGATGGGATCTGCTGCGGGCCTCCACAAGCGGATTCCACATCCGGCCATGTGATCCCAGCGTTATTCAGACCGCTACCTGTAATCTGTATTTTACAAGAAGCCCCGGGAACGCTCGCCTTCCTGCAGCTCCAGGAGCAGCTTGTTGAGCGCCTTCTGTGTGAGACCGCCGCACCTCATTAAGCTTACAGAGACTCAGTGCGCCACTTTTTACACCCCATACCCGCTACTGAGGTCACGAAATACCCCCAAAAAGCATGAGGAGGGGGGGATACCCGGTGTTATTGCCCCATGTACCCATCCCAACCAGCCTCCGTAATTCCCCCTGTCTTCGGACACCCCACACAGTTCACATTGTTACTTTTATCTAATATTTGGGGAACGCCAAAAGGGGGGGGGGGGGGGCTATATTTAGGGAGTCAATTTCTTTTCTGCACAAATGGGCAATGGGGCCCGGAATGTATTCAGTTGTGCCCTGCAATCCAACGGGTGTTCCTCCATTATAGGCCTTGCCATGTGTCCTGTAAGTAGATTAGGGGCACAATGGGTATGTGTCTGAACACGGGACAAACAGGGGATCCATTTTGGGGTGAAAGTCTTCATTTATATGTGTGCTGTATAAAAAAACTGTTTAAATTGACACAAAAATGAAAATTGTAATTTTTTCCTTCTGCTTTGCTTAAATTTATTCAAAAACTGTAAGGTAAAAATACGCAGTACAGCCCTAGATGAAGGGGTCTAGTTTTCAAAATGGGGTCATTTGTGGGGCTCTTCTATGGTTTTGGCTGCTCAAGGGCTCTACAAATGGGCAATGGGGCCTAAAAGGCCTTCAAGCTAAATGTCTGTTCTGAAAGCCACCGGCTGCTCCTTACATTTTGGGCCCCGTTGTGCATAGAGACGTAATATTAGGGCCACAATGGGTATGTGTCTGAGCACAGGACAAACAGAGGGGTCTGTTTTGGGGTGCAAATCCTCATTTTCATCTCCATTATAGAAAAAAAATATGTCTTTAAAATGACATATTTGCAAAAATGTGAATTTTTATTTTTCTCCTCTAAATTGCATTAATTCCTGATAAAAAAAATGCAGTCAAAATCCTCCTGACCTCCTCAGTGGATACATTAAGGGGTGGAGTTTATAATGGGGTCATTTGTGGGGGTGTCTGACACCTAGGAGCCTTTCCAATCTTGGCTTGGTGCAGGAAAACAGTGTTCCTCAAAATGCTGAAAAGCAATGTTAAATTTGTATGTCATCTAAAAAAAAATGAAAGTTTTACCAACGTGCGTCCAGAATAAAGTTAACAGATGGAAATATATGTCTTAGCAAAAATTTGTACAGTATGTTTGCACATATTTGAGATATTACAGTTGAAAATGTGAAAAAAATGACAATTTTTTTCAAAATTTCTCCCAATTTTGGCACTTTTAATAAATCTATCGGTCTATTTTTAGCCCCTAAATGAAGTACAACATGTGGCGGAAAAACATCCGAATCAGCGGGATCTGCAGAACCTTTACGGAGTTATTCTGTGTTAAAGTGACACATGGCAGATTTCCAAAATTTGGCTCCGTCACTGAGGCACAAACAGGCTTGGTCACTAAGGGGTTAATGCTGCATGATTGACGCTGTAAAAAAAACTAAATAAATAAAAAATTATGGCAGAATTGATGCGTTTTCTCTCCCTGCTGTTTTACAATATATATCGATGGAAAAATAAAAAGTTATGGCTTTTGAAATATGGAGATGAGAATCTACCAAAAATTGTTGCGGCCTTAAGCCCAAAATAGGGCATGTCCTTAAGGGGTTAACAGCTGTTCCCCTGATGAGTCTAGCGGACCAGAACAGGTCATATCAGGGGAATTTCAGGGCCAGCGTCACTAGGAGCATGGTCCTGACAGGGACAGGTACCCCATGGTGAAGAGTATAACAGGGACATGGCATTTTTTGAATCCCAAGTAGAGATGAGCGAACGTACTCGTCCGAGCTTGATATTCGTGCAAATATTAGGGTGTTCGGGATGTTCGTTATTCGTAACGAACACCATGCGGTGTTCCAGTTACTTTCAGTTTCCTTCCCTGAGACGTTAGCGCGCTTTTCTGGCCAATTGAAAGACAGGGAAGGCATTACAACTTCCCCCTGTGACGTTCAAGCCCTATACCACCCCCCTGCAGTGAGTGGCTGGCGAGATCAGGTGTCACCCGAACATAAAAGTCGGCCCCTCCCGCGGCTCGCCACACATGCCTTGTGACTTAGCTGAGGGAAAGTGCTGCTGCTGGTGCTGCTGTAGGGAGAGCGTTAGGAGTTAGTGTAGGCTTCAAGAACCCCAACGGTCCTTCTTAGGGCCACATCTACCTGTGTGGAGGCTGCTGTTATCAGTGGAAAATTTTTATTTTTTTTTCTCAAAATTGGCAGTGCAGAGCATTGCACCCGGCATTAGGGACAGAAGTGCTGCATAGGCAGGGAGAGTGTTAGGAGTGAGTGTAGCCTTCAAGAACCTCAACGGTCCTTTCTAGGGCCAAATTTAACCGTGTGCAGTACTGTGCTGGCTGCTGTTAGCTGTGCTGCATATTTTTTTTTCTTCTAAAAATCGTCTGTGCAGAGCATTGCACCCTCCATTGATACTGCAGGGACAGAATTGTGTAGGCAGGGCCACAACACAGTTATTGTTCATTGAATACACGCAGTGGGGTCTTCCCTTTGCAAAAAAGCGAAAAAATTATATTTGGCCTGCCTGTGTCAGTCCTAAGGTCTCCGTGTACGTGTGTGCTGCGTGGAGAATGTACAAAAATCAGACGCAACCAGCTACGGTTTACTGCAGGCTTGCGCCATTGTCTTTCCTGACTGGCAAATACCTGCTCTGCCAGAGTTAATAACTCTGCTACACTAAAGTTGTGTGACACTTTTTCAGGGCCACACCACAGATATTAAACTTCTTGTTCATTGAATATACGCAGTGGGTCCTTCCCTTTGCAAAAAAGCAGGGAAAAAATTATATTTGACCTGCAGGCTTGCGCCAATTTATTTCCTGCCTGTGAAATCAAATCACTGGTAATACAGCATGCTGAGGGGTAGGGGTAGGCCTAGAGGACGTGGACGCGGCCGAGGACGCGGAGGGCCAAGTCAGGGTGTGGGCACAGGCCGAGCTCCTGATCCCGGTGTGTCGCAGCCGACTGCTGCGCGATTAGGACAGAGGCACGTTTCTGGCGTCCCCACATTCATCGCCCAATTAATGGGTCCACGCGGGAGACCTTTATTAGAAAATGAGCAGTGTGAGCAGGTCCTGTCCTGGATGGCAGAAAGTGCTTCGAGCAACCTATCATCAACACGCAGTTCTGCGCCGTCCACTGCTGCAAATCCGAATCCTCTGTCTGCTACTCCTCCTTCCTCCCAGCCTCCTCACTCCACTACAATGACACCTGCTCAGGAGCGGGAACACTCCCAGGAACTGTTCTCGGGCCCCTGCTTAGATTGGGCAGCAGCGGTTCCTCTCCCACCAGAGGAGTTTATCGTCACTGATGCCCAACCATTCGAAAGTTCCCGGGGTCCGGGGGAAGAGGCTGGGGACTTCCGCCAACTGTCTCAAGAAGTTTCTGTGGGTGAGGAGGACGATGACGATCAGACACAGTTGTCTTGCAGTGAGGTAGTAGTAAGGGCAGTAAGTCCGAGGGAGGAGCGCACAGAGGATTCGGAGGAAGAGCAGCAGGACGATGAAGTGACTGACCCCACCTGGTGTGCAACGCCTACACAGGACAGGTCTTCAGAGGGGGAGGCAAGGGCATCAGCAGGGCAGGTTGCAAGAGGCAGTGCGGTGGCCAGGGGTAGAGGCAGGGCCAGACCGAATAATCCACCAACTGTTTCCCAAAGCGCCCCCTCGCGCCATGCCACCCTGCAGAGGCCGAGGTGCTCTAAGGTCTGGCAGTTTTTCACAGAGACGCCTGACGACCGACGAACAGTGGTGTGCAACCTTTGTCGCGCCAAGATCAGCCGGGGAGCCACCACCAACAGCCTGACCACCACCAGCATGCGCAGACATATGATGGCCAAGCACCCCACAAGGTGGGACGAAGGCCGTTCACCGTCTCCGGTTTGCACCGCTGCCTCTCCCCCTGTGCCCCAACCTGCCACTGAGATACAACCCCCCTCTCAGGACACAGGCACGACCGTCTCCTGGCCTGCACCCACACCCTCACCTCCGCTGTCCTCGGCCCAATCCAGCAATGTCTCGCACCGCACCGTCCAGCCGTCGCTAGCGCAAGTCTTTGAGCGGAAGTGCAAGTACGCCGCCACGCACCCGCACGCTCAATCGTTAACCGTCCACATAGCCAAATTGATCAGCCTTGAGATGCTGCCGTATAGGGTTGTGGAAACGGAGTCCTTCAAAAGTATCATGGAGGCGGCGGCCCCGCGCTACTCGGTTCCCAGTCGCCACTACTTTTCCCGATGTGCCGTCCCAGCCCTGCACGACCACGTCTCCCGCAACATTGTACGCGCCCTCACCAATGCGGTTACTGCCACGGTCCACTTAACTACGGACACGTGGACAAGCACAGGCGGGCAGGGCCACTATATCTCCCTGACGGCACATTGGGTGAATTTAGTGGAGGCTGGGACAGAGTCAGAGCCTGGGACCGCTCACGTCCTACCCACCCCCAGAATTGCGGGCCCCAGCTCGGTGCTGGTATCTGCGGCGGTGTATGCTTCCTCCACTAAAGCACCCTCCTCCTCCTCCTCCTCCTCCTCCTACACAACCTCTGTCTCGCAATCAAGATGTGTCAGCAGCAGCAGCATGTCGCCAGCAGTCGGTGTCGCGCGGCGTGGCAGCACAGCGGTGGGCAAGCGTCAGCAGGCCGTGCTGAAACTACTCAGCTTAGGAGATAGGAGGCACACGGCCCACGAACTGCTGCAGGGTCTGACACAGCAGACCGACCGCTGACTTGCGCCGCTGAGCCTCCAACCCGGCATGGTCGTGTGTGACAACGGCCGTAACCTGGTGGAGGCTCTGCAGCTCGGCAGCCTCACGCATGTGCCATGCCTGGCCCACGTCTTTAATTTGGTGGTTCAGCGCTTTCTGAAAAGCTACCCACGCTTGTCAGACCTGCTCGGAAAGGTGCGCCAGCTCTGCGCACATTTCCGCAAGTCCCACACGGACGCTGCCACCCTGCGCACCCTGCAACATCGCTTTAATCTGCCAGTGCACTGACTGCTGTGCGACGTGCCCACACGGTGGAACTCTACGCTCCACATGTTGGCCAGGCTCTATGAACAACGTAGAGCTATAGTGGAATACCAACTCCAACATGGGCGGCGCAGTGGGAGTCAGCCTCCTCAATTCTTTACAGAAGAGTGGGCCTGGTTGGCAGACATCTGCCAGGTCCTTCGAAACTTTGATCAGTCTACCCAGGTGGTGAGCGGCGATGCAGCAATCATTAGCGTCACCATTCCTCTGTTATGCATCTTGAGAACTTCCCTGCAAACCATAAAGGCAGATGCTTTGCGCTCGGAAACAGAGCTGGGGGAAGACAGTATGTCGCTGGATAGTCAGGGCACCCTCCTGTCTATATCTCAGCGCGTTCAGGAGGAGGAGGAGCATGAGGAGGATGAGGAGGAGGGGGAAGAGACAGCTTGGCCCACTGCTGACGGTACACCGGCTGATTGCCTGTCATCCTTTCAGCGTGTATGGCCTGAGGAGGAGGAGGAGGAGGAGGATCCTGAAAGTGATCTTCCTAGTGAAGACAGCCATGTGTTGCGTACAGGTACCCTGGCACACATGGCTGACTTCATGTTAGGATGCCTTTCTCGTGACCCTCGCATTCAACGAATTCTGGCCACTACGGATTACTGGGTGTACACACTGCTCGATCCACGCTATAAGGAGAACCTGCCCACTCTCATACCCGAAGAGGAAAGGGGTTCGAGAATGATGCTATACCACAGGACCCTGGCGGACAAGCTGATGGTAAAATTCCCAGCCGACAGCGCTAGTGGCAGAAGGCGCAGTACCGAGGGCCAGGTAGCAGGGGATGTGCGTAGCTCAAGCAGCATGTACAGCCCAGGCAGTGCAACAGTCTTTAAGGGCCTGGCCAGCTTTATGGCTCCCCACCAAGACTGTGTCACCGCTCCCCAGTCAAGGCTGAGTCGGCGGGAGCACTGTAAAAGGATGGTGAGGGAGTACGTAGCCGATCGCACGACCGTCCTCCGTGACGCCTCTGCCCCCTACAACTACTGGGTGTTGAAGCTGGACACGTGGCCTGAACTCGCGCTGTATGCCCTGGAGGTGCTTGCTTGTCCTACGGCTAGCGTCTTGTCGGAGAGGGTGTTTAGTGCGGCTGGGGGAATCATCACAGATAAGCGTAGCCGCTTGTCAACCGACAGTGCCGACAGGCTAACACTCATCAAGATGAACAAAGCCTGGATTTCCCCAGACTTCTCTTCTCCACCAGCGGACAGCAGCGATACCTAAGCAATACGTAGGCTGCACCCGCGGATGGAAGCTACGTTCTCTCTCACCATCCAAAACGGGGACCTTTTAGCTTCATCAATCTGTGTATAATATTCCTCCTCCTCCTCCTCCTGCTCCTCCTCCTGAAACCTCACGTAATCACGCCGAACGGGCAATTTTTCTTAGGCCCACAAGGCTCAGTCATCTAATTTTTCTAAACAATTTTTATATGTTTTAATGCTCATTAAAGCGTTGAAACTTTAACTTGAACCAATTTTTCGTTACACTGGGCTGCCTCCAGGCCTAGTTACCACTTAAGCCACATTAACCAAAGCCATTAATGGGTTTCACCTGCCCTCTTGGTTGGGCATGGCCAATTTTTCTGAGGTACATTAGTACTGTTGGTACACCAATTTTTTGGGGCCCTCGCCTACAGTGTAATCTAATTAATTTTTAGCCCACCTGCATTACAGCTGACGTTACCTCAGCTGTGTTGGGCAATGCTATGGGATATATTTATGTACCGCCGGTGGCTTCCTGGCACCCACCCATGCTGTGGGTCCACAGGGAATTATAAATGCATCTGTTTCCACTTATAAAGAGCCCCAGTCTGACTGGGGCATGCAGTGTGGGCCGAAGCCCACCTGCATTAAGCACGACATTACTACCTCAGCTGTGTTGGGCAATGCAATGGGATATTTCTGTGTACCGCCGGTGGGTTCCAGGCACCCACCCATGCTGTCGGTCCACAGGGACTTCACAATAGGGAGTTGTACCTGCCTGTGTCTATGAATTAAAAAGCCCGGTCTGACTGGGGCATGCAGACACCTTGACAGAATGAATAGTGTGTGGCACATAGGTTCCCCATTGCTATGCCCACGTGTGCAGCTCCTGATGGCGGTGGCACAGGATTCTATTTCTCATTGCTTCTGTACAGCATTGTGGGCTATCGCCCCGCCCCTTTTAAAGAGGGTCGCTGCCTAGCCATGCCAACCCTCTGCAGTGTGTGCCTGTGGTTCCTCGTGATGGCAGACGCACTTATAAATAGACATGAGGGTGGTGTGGCATGAGGGCAGCTGAAGGCTGCGCAGGGACACTTTGGTGTGCGCTGTGGGGGGGAGGGGGGGCGGTTGGGCAGCATGTAACCCAGGAGAAGTGGCAGCGGAGTGTCATCCAGGCAGTGATTGTGCTTTGTTGTAGCTAGTGTGGTGCTTAGCAAAGGTATGCCATGCTAATGAGGGCTTTTCAGAAGTAAAAGTTGTTGGGAGGGGGGGGGGGCCCACTCTTGCCGCTATTGTGGCTTAATAGTGGGACCTGTGAACTTGAGATGCAGCCCAACATGTAGCCCCTCGCCTGCCCTATCTGTTTCTGTGTCATTCCCATCACTTTCTTGAATTGCCCAGATTTTCACACAAGGAAACCTTAGCGAGCATCGGCGATATACAAAAATGCTCGGGTCGCCCATTGACTTCAATGGGGTTCGTTACTCGAAACGAACCCTCGAGCATCGCGAAAAGTTCGTCCCGAGTAACGAGCACCCGAGCATTTTGGTGCTCGCTCATCTCTAATCCCAAGGGAGGCCTTCCCACTTGTGAGAAAATTACTTATTTTTTGACTGAAGCGAGAGTGAGTGAAGAGGTAGAATTATGAAACCAACGATTTTCAATTGTTTCATTCCCATTTACGATGTTTTCCCTCATGCGATGTAAAGTGAAAAAAAAATTGAAATCGCAGGGCGTCCCAAGTTTCTGTGTTTTGTCATTTTTTTTTATTAATCTCCCATGTTTCCCTCTGGAGCCTCCTTTTTATCGCGTCGCAACAAACTTGTAATTTTCGTGTGATGTGTTATTGGAAACTTCTACTGACTTTCATAAAATCGCGGCAGCGATGCAATGCGAGATTATTCTCAGGAAACAGCATTCTGACACTCAAAAACTGTGGCAGCGAGACGCAATTGTGACGGAATTTTCTAACGGCAAAATTGTGATCAACAGTATGAATAAGCCCAAATGGTGCGCCGCAGCTGATCAGACTCCTTCTCGGTGACTGAAGACGACAACACGTGCGGAGACAGGGACAATTTTATAGTACATTTTTGTTTTTTTTCCCAAAATGTTCAAAAAATGTAGCAGATCCCACATGTTTACAAACAGACCCGCGTGAAGGACAACATAATGTAGCAGATCCCACATGTTTACAAACAGACCCGCGTGAAGGACAACATAATGTAGCAGATCCCACATGTTTACAAACAGACCCGCGTGAAGGACAACATAATGTAGCAGATCCCACATGTTTACAAACAGACCCGCGTGAAGGACAACATAATGTAGCAGATCCCACATGTTTACAAACAGACCCGCGTGAAGGACAACATAATGTAGCAGATCCCACATGTTTACAAACAGACCCGCGTGAAGGACAACATAATGTAGCAGATCCCACATGTTTACAAACAGACCCGCGTGAAGAACATAATGTAGCAGATCCCACATGTTTACAAACAGACACGCATGAAGGACAACATAATGTAGCAGATCCCACATGTTTACAAACAGACACGCATGAAGGACAACATAATGTAGCAGATCCCACATGTTTACAAACAGACCCGTGTGAAGGACAACATAATATAGCAGATCCCACATGTTTACAAACAGACCCGTGTGAAGGACAACATAATATAGCAGATCCCACATGTTTACAAACAGACCCGTGTGAAGGACAACATAATATAGCAGATCCCACATGTTTACAAACAGACCCACGTGAAGGACAACATAATGTAGCAGATCCCACATGTTTACAAACAGACCCGCGTGAAGGACAACAAAATGTAGCAGATCCCACATGTTTACAAACAGACCCGCGTGAAGGACAACATAATGTAGCAGATCCCACATGTTTACAAACAGACCCGCGTGAAGGACAACATAATGTAGCAGATCCCACCGGCGTTTACAAACAGACCCGCGTGAAGGACAACATAATATAGCAGATCCCACATGTTTACAAACAGACCCGTGTGAAGGACAACATAATATAGCAGATCCCACATGTTTACAAACAGACCCGCGTGAAGGACAACATAATGTAGCAGATCCCACATGTTTACAAACAGACCCGCGTGAAGGACAACAAAATGTAGCAGATCCCACATGTTTACAAACAGACCCGCGTGAAGGACAACATAATGTAGCAGATCCCACATGTTTACAAACAGACCCGCGTGAAGGACAACATAATGTAGCAGATCCCACCGGCGTTTACAAACAAACCCGCGTGAAGGACAACATAATATAGCAGATCCCACATGTTTACAAACAGACCCGTGTGAAGGACAACATAATATAGCAGATCCCACATGTTTACAAACAGACCCACATGAAGGACAACATAATGTAGTAGATCCCACATGTTTACAAACAGACCCACATGAAGGACAACATAATGTAGCAGATCCCACATGTTTACAAACAGACCCGTGTGAAGGACAACATAATGTAGCAGATCCCACCGGCGTTTACAAACAGACCCGCGTGAAGGACAACATAATATAGCAGATCCCACATGTTTACAAACAGACCCGTGTGAAGGACAACATAATATAGCAGATCCCACATGTTTACAAACAAACCCACATGAAGGACAACATAATGTAGCAGATCCCACATGTTTACAAACAGACCCACATGAAGGACAACATAATGTAGCAGATCCCACATGTTTACAAACAGACCCGCGTGAAGGACAACATAATATAGCAGATCCCACATGTTTACAAACAGACCCGCGTGAAGGACAACATAATGTAGCAGATCCCACCGGCATTTACAAACAGACCCGCGTGAAGGACAACATAATGTAGCAGATCCCACCGGCATTTACAAACAGACCCACATGAAGGACAACATAATGTAGCAGATCCCACCGGCGTTTGCAGACAGACCCACATGAAGGACAACATAATATAGCAGATCCCACCGGCGTTTACAAACAGACCCGCGTGAAGGACAACATAATGTAGCAGATCCCACATGTTTACAAACAGACCCGCGTGAAGGACAACATAATGTAGCAGATCCCACATGTTTACAAACAGACCCGTGTGAAGGACAACATAATGTAGCAGATCCCACCGGCGTTTACAAACAGACCCACATGAAGGACAACATAATGTAGCAGATCCCACCGGCGTTTGCAGACAGACCCACATGAAGGACAACATAATATAGCAGATCCCACCGGCGTTTACAAACAGACCCGCGTGAAGGACAACATAATGTAGCAGATCCCACATGTTTACAAACAGACCTGCGTGAAGGACAACAAAATGTAGCAGATCCCACATGTTTACAAACAGACACGCATGAAGGACAACATAATGTAGCAGATCCCACATGTTTACAAACAGACCCGCGTGAAGGGTAACATAATGTAGTAGATCCCACATGTTTACAAACAGACCCGTGTGAAGGACAACATAATCTAGCAGATCCCACATGTTTACCAACCGACACGCATGAAGGACAACATAATGTAGCAGATCCCACATGTTTACAAACAGACCCGTGTGAAGGACAACATAATATAGCAGATCCCACATGTTTACAAACAGACCCGCGTGAAGGACAACATAATATAGCAGATCCCACATCTTTACAAACAGAACTGTGTGAAGGGTAACATAATGTAGCAGATCCCACATGTTTACAAACAGACATGCATGAAGGACAACATAATGTAGCAGATCCCACATGTTTACAAACAGACCCGTGTGAAGGACAACATAATGTAGCAGATCCCACATGTTTACAAACAGACCCACGTGAAGGACAACATAATGTAGCAGATCCCACATGTTTACAAACAGACCCGTGTGAAGGACAACATAATATAGCAGATCCCACATCTTCACAAACAGACCCGCGTGAAGGACAACATAATGTAGCAGATCCCACATCTTCACAAACAGACCCGCGTGAAGGACAACATAATGTAGCAGATCCCACATGTATAGAAACAGACACGCATGAAGGACAACATAATGTAGCAGATCCCACATGTTTACAAACAGACCCGCGTGAAGGACAACATAATGTAGCAGATCCCACATGTTTACAAACAGACCCGCGTGAAGGACAACAAAATGTAGCAGATCCCACATGTTTACAAACAGACCCGCGTGAAGGACAACATAATGTAGCAGATCCCACATGTTTACAAACAGACCCGCGTGAAGGACAACATAATGTAGCAGATCCCACCGGCGTTTACAAACAAACCCGCGTGAAGGACAACATAATATAGCAGATCCCACATGTTTACAAACAGACCCGTGTGAAGGACAACATAATATAGCAGATCCCACATGTTTACAAACAGACCCACATGAAGGACAACATAATGTAGTAGATCCCACATGTTTACAAACAGACCCACATGAAGGACAACATAATGTAGCAGATCCCACATGTTTACAAACAGACCCGTGTGAAGGACAACATAATGTAGCAGATCCCACCGGCGTTTACAAACAGACCCGCGTGAAGGACAACATAATATAGCAGATCCCACATGTTTACAAACAGACCCGTGTGAAGGACAACATAATATAGCAGATCCCACATGTTTACAAACAAACCCACATGAAGGACAACATAATGTAGCAGATCCCACATGTCTACAAACAGACCCACATGAAGGACAACATAATGTAGCAGATCCCACATGTTTACAAACAGACCCGCGTGAAGGACAACATAATATAGCAGATCCCACATGTTTACAAACAGACCCGCGTGAAGGACAACATAATGTAGCAGATCCCACCGGCGTTTACAAACAGACCCACATGAAGGACAACATAATGTAGCAGATCCCACCGGCATTTACAAACAGACCCGCGTGAAGGACAACATAATGTAGCAGATCCCACCGGCATTTACAAACAGACCCACATGAAGGACAACATAATGTAGCAGATCCCACCGGCGTTTGCAGACAGACCCACATGAAGGACAACATAATATAGCAGATCCCACCGGCGTTTACAAACAGACCCGCGTGAAGGACAACATAATGTAGCAGATCCCACATGTTTACAAACAGACCCGCGTGAAGGACAACATAATGTAGCAGATCCCACATGTTTACAAACAGACCCGTGTGAAGGACAACATAATGTAGCAGATCCCACCGGCGTTTACAAACAGACCCACATGAAGGACAACATAATGTAGCAGATCCCACCAGCGTTTGCAGACAGACCCACATGAAGGACAACATAATATAGCAGATCCCACCGGCGTTTACAAACAGACCCGCGTGAAGGACAACATAATGTAGCAGATCCCACATGTTTACAAACAGACCTGCGTGAAGGACAACAAAATGTAGCAGATCCCACATGTTTACAAACAGACACGCATGAAGGACAACATAATGTAGCAGATCCCACATGTTTACAAACAGACCCGCGTGAAGGGTAACATAATGTAGTAGATCCCACATGTTTACAAACAGACCCGTGTGAAGGACAACATAATCTAGCAGATCCCACATGTTTACCAACCGACACGCATGAAGGACAACATAATGTAGCAGATCCCACATGTTTACAAACAGACCCGTGTGAAGGGCAACATAATATAGCAGATCCCACATGTTTACAAACAGACCCGCGTGAAGGACAACATAATATAGCAGATCCCACATCTTTACAAACAGAACTGTGTGAAGGGTAACATAATGTAGCAGATCCCACATGTTTACAAACAGACATGCATGAAGGACAACATAATGTAGCAGATCCCACATGTTTACAAACAGACCCGTGTGAAGGACAACATAATGTAGCAGATCCCACATGTTTACAAACAGACCCACGTGAAGGACAACATAATGTAGCAGATCCCACATGTTTACAAACAGACCCGTGTGAAGGACAACATAATATAGCAGATCCCACATCTTCACAAACAGACCCGCGTGAAGGACAACATAATGTAGCAGATCCCACATCTTCACAAACAGACCCGCGTGAAGGACAACATAATGTAGCAGATCCCACATGTATAGAAACAGACACGCATGAAGGACAACATAATATAGCAGTTCCCACATGTTTACAAACAGAACTGTGTGAAGGGTAACATAATGTAGCAGATCCCACATGTTTACAAACAGACACGCATGAAGGACAACATAATGTAGCAGATCCCACATGTTTACAAACAGACCCGTGTGAAGGACAACATAATATAGCAGATCCCACATGTTTACAAACAGACCCGTGTGAAGGACAACATAATATAGCAGATCCCACATGTTTACAAACAGACCCGCGTGAAGGACAACATAATGTAGCAGATCCCACATGTTTACAAACAGACCCGCGTGAAGGACAACATAATGTAGCAGATCCCACATGTTTACAAACAGACCCGCGTGAAGGACAACATAATGTAGCAGATCCCACATGTTTACAAACAGACCCGCGTGAAGAACATAATGTAGCAGATCCCACAGGTTTACAAACAGACCCGCGTGAAGAACATAATGTAGCAGATCCCACATGTTTACAAACAGACACGCATGAAGGACAACATAATGTAGCAGATCCCACATGTTTACAAACAGACACGCATGAAGGACAACATAATGTAGCAGATCCCACATGTTTACAAACAGACCCGTGTGAAGGACAACATAATATAGCAGATCCCACATGTTTACAAACAGACCCGTGTGAAGGACAACATAATATAGCAGATCCCACATGTTTACAAACAGACCCGTGTGAAGGACAACATAATATAGCAGATCCCACATGTTTACAAACAGACCCACGTGAAGGACAACATAATGTAGCAGATCCCACATGTTTACAAACAGACCCGCGTGAAGGACAACAAAATGTAGCAGATCCCACATGTTTACAAACAGACCCGCGTGAAGGACAACATAATGTAGCAGATCCCACATGTTTACAAACAGACCCGCGTGAAGGACAACATAATGTAGCAGATCCCACCGGCGTTTACAAACAGACCCGCGTGAAGGACAACATAATATAGCAGATCCCACATGTTTACAAACAGACCCGTGTGAAGGACAACATAATATAGCAGATCCCACATGTTTACAAACAGACCCGCGTGAAGGACAACATAATATAGCAGATCCCACATGTTTACAAACAGACCCGCGTGAAGGACAACATAATGTAGCAGATCCCACCGGCGTTTACAAACAGACCCACATGAAGGACAACATAATGTAGCAGATCCCACCGGCATTTACAAACAGACCCGCGTGAAGGACAACATAATGTAGCAGATCCCACCGGCATTTACAAACAGACCCACATGAAGGACAACATAATGTAGCAGATCCCACCGGCGTTTGCAGACAGACCCACATGAAGGACAACATAATATAGCAGATCCCACCGGCGTTTACAAACAGACCCGCGTGAAGGACAACATAATGTAGCAGATCCCACATGTTTACAAACAGACCCGCGTGAAGGGTAACATAATGTAGTAGATCCCACATGTTTACAAACAGACCCGTGTGAAGGACAACATAATCTAGCAGATCCCACATGTTTACCAACCGACACGCATGAAGGACAACATAATGTAGCAGATCCCACATGTTTACAAACAGACCCGTGTGAAGGACAACATAATATAGCAGATCCCACATGTTTACAAACAGACCCGCGTGAAGGACAACATAATATAGCAGATCCCACATCTTTACAAACAGAACTGTGTGAAGGGTAACATAATGTAGCAGATCCCACATGTTTACAAACAGACATGCATGAAGGACAACATAATGTAGCAGATCCCACATGTTTACAAACAGACACGCATGAAGGACAACATAATGTAGCAGATCCCACATGTTTACAAACAGACCCGTGTGAAGGACAACATAATGTAGCAGATCCCACATGTTTACAAACAGACCCACGTGAAGGACAACATAATGTAGCAGATCCCACATGTTTACAAACAGACCCGAGTGAAGGACAACATAATATAGCAGATCCCACATCTTCACAAACAGACCCGCGTGAAGGACAACATAATGTAGCAGATCCCACATCTTCACAAACAGACCCGCGTGAAGGACAACATAATGTAGCAGATCCCACATGTATAGAAACAGACACGCATGAAGGACAACATAATATAGCAGTTCCCACATGTTTACAAACAGAACTGTGTGAAGGGTAACATAATGTAGCAGATCCCACATGTTTACAAACAGACACGCATGAAGGACAACATAATGTAGCAGATCCCACATGTTTACAAACAGACCCGTGTGAAGGACAACATAATATAGCAGATCCCACATGTTTACAAACAGACCCGTGTGAAGGACAACATAATATAGCAGATCCCACATGTTTACAAACAGACCCGCGTAAAGGACAACATAATATAGCAGATCCCACATGTTCACAAACAGACCCGCGTGAAGGACAACATAATGTAGCAGATCCCACATGTATAGAAACAGACACGCATGAAGGACAACATAATGTAGCAGATCCCACATGTTTACAAACAGACCCGCGTGAAGGACAACATAATGTAGCAGATCCCACATGTTTACAAACAGACCCGCGTGAAGGACAACATAATATAGCAGATCCCACATGTTTACAAACAGACCCGTGTGAAGGACAACATAATATAGCAGATCCCACATGTTTACAAACAGACCCGTGTGAAGGACAACATAATATAGCAGATCCCACATGTTTACAAACAGACCCGCGTAAAGGACAACATAATATAGCAGATCCCACATGTTTACAATCAGACCCGCGTAAAGGACAACATAATGTAGCAGATCCCACATGTTTACAAACCGACACGCATGAAGGACAACATAATGTAGCAGATCCCACATGTTTACAAACAGACCCGTGTGAAGGACAACATAATATAGCAGATCCCACATGTTTACAAACAGACCCGCGTGAAGGACAACATAATGTAGCAGATCCCACATGTATAGAAACAGACACGCATGAAGGACAACATAATATAGCAGTTCCCACATGTTTACAAACAGAACTGTGTGAAGGGTAACATAATGTAGCAGATCCCACTTGTTTACAAACAGACACGCATGAAGGACAACATAATGTAGCAGATCCCACATGTTTACAAACAGACACGCATGAAGGACAACATAATGTAGCAGATCCCACATGTTTACAAACAGACCCGTGTGAAGGACAACATAATATAGCAGATCCCACATGTTTACAAACAGACCCGTGTGAAGGACAACATAATATAGCAGATCCCACATGTTTACAAACAGACCCGTGTGAAGGACAACATAATATAGCAGATCCCACATGTTTACAAACAGACCCACGTGAAGGACAACATAATGTAGCAGATCCCACATGTTTACAAACAGACCCGCGTGAAGGACAACAAAATGTAGCAGATCCCACATGTTTACAAACAGACCCGCGTGAAGGACAACATAATGTAGCAGATCCCACATGTTTACAAACAGACCCGCGTGAAGGACAACATAATGTAGCAGATCCCACCGGCGTTTACAAACAGACCCGCGTGAAGGACAACATAATATAGCAGATCCCACATGTTTACAAACAGACCCACATGAAGGACAACATAATGTAGTAGATCCCACATGTTTACAAACAGACCTACATGAAGGACAACATAATGTAGCAGATCCCACATGTTTACAAACAGACCCGTGTGAAGGACAACATAATGTAGCAGATCCCACTGGCGTTTACAAACAGACCCGCGTGAAGGACAACATAATATAGCAGATCCCACATGTTTACAAACAGACCCGTGTGAAGGACAACATAATATAGCAGATCCCACATGTTTACAAACAGACCCACATGAAGGACAACATAATGTAGCAGATCCCACATGTTTACAAACAGACCCGCGTGAAGGACAACATAATATAGCAGATCCCACATGTTTACAAACAGACCCGCGTGAAGGACAACATAATGTAGCAGATCCCACCGGCGTTTACAAACAGACCCACATGAAGGACAACATAATGTAGCAGATCCCACCGGCATTTACAAACAGACCCGCGTGAAGGACAACATAATGTAGCAGATCCCACCGGCATTTACAAACAGACCCACATGAAGGACAACATAATGTAGCAGATCCCACCGGCGTTTGCAGACAGACCCACATGAAGGACAACATAATATAGCAGATCCCACCGGCGTTTACAAACAGACCCGCGTGAAGGACAACATAATGTAGCAGATCCCACATGTTTACAAACAGACCCGCGTGAAGGACAACATAATGTAGCAGATCCCACCGGCGTTTACAAACAGACCCACATGAAGGACAACATAATGTAGCAGATCCCACCGGCGTTTGCAGACAGACCCACATGAAGGACAACATAATATAGCAGATCCCACCGGCGTTTACAAACAGACCCGCGTGAAGGACAACATAATGTAGCAGATCCCACATGTTTACAAACAGACCCGCGTGAAGGACAACATAATATAGCAGATCCCACATGTTTACAAACAGACCCGTGTGATGGACAACATAATGTAGTAGATCCCACATGTTTACAAACAGACCCACATGAAGGACAACATAATGTAGCAGATCCCACATGTTTACAAACAGACCCACATGAAGGACAACATAATGTAGCAGATCCCACATGTTTACAAACAGACCCGCGTGAAGGACAACATAATATAGCAGATCCCACATGTTTACAAACAGACCCGCGTGAAGGACAACATAATGTAGCAGATCCCACCGGCGTTTACAAACAGACCCACATGAAGGACAACATAATGTAGCAGATCCCACCGGCATTTACAAACAGACCCGCGTGGAGGACAACATAATGTAGCAGATCCCACCGGCATTTACAAACAGACCCACATGAAGGACAACATAATGTAGCAGATCCCACCGGTGTTTACAAACAGACCCGCGTGAAGGACAACATAATGTAGCAGATCCCACAGGTTTACAAACAGACCCGCGTGAAGGACAACATAATATAGCAGATCCCACATGTTTACAAACAGACCCGCGTGAAGGACAACATAATGTAGCAGATCCCACAGGTTTACAAACAGACCCGCGTGAAGGACAACATAATGTAGCAGATCCCACATGTTTACAAACAGACCCACATGAAGGACAACATAATGTAGCAGATCCCACATGTTTACAAACAGACCCGCGTGAAGGACAACATAATGTAGCAGTTCCCACATGTTTACAAACAGACCCGCGTAAAGGACAACATAATGTAGCAGATCCCAGATGTTTACAAACAGACCCGTGTGAAGGACAACATAATATAGCAGATCCCACGTTTACAAACAGACCCGCGTGAAGGACAACATAATGTAGCAGATCCCACATGTTTACAAACAGACCCGCGTGAAGGACAACATATTGTAGCAGATCCCACATGTTTACAAACAGACCCGAGTGAAGGACAACATAATATAGCAGATCCCACATCTTCACAAACAGACCCGCGTGAAGGACAACATAATGTAGCAGATCCCACATGTATAGAAACAGACACGCATGAAGGACAACATAATATAGCAGTTCCCACATGTTTACAAACAGAACTGTGTGAAGGGTAACATAATGTAGCAGATCCCACATGTTTACAGACAGACACGCATGAAGGACAACATAATGTAGCAGATCCCACATGTTTACAAACAGACCCGTGTGAAGGACAACATAATATAGCAGATCCCACATGTTTACAAACAGACCCGTGTGAAGGACAACATAATATAGCAGATCCCACATGTTTACAAACAGACCCGCGTAAAGGACAACATAATATAGCAGATCCCACATGTTCACAAACAGACCCGCGTGAAGGACAACATAATGTAGCAGATCCCACATGTATAGAAACAGACACGCATGAAGGACAACATAATGTAGCAGATCCCACATGTTTACAAACAGACCCGCGTGAAGGACAACATAATGTAGCAGATCCCACATGTTTACAAACAGACCCGCGTGAAGGACAACATAATATAGCAGATCCCACATGTTTACAAACAGACCCGTGTGAAGGACAACATAATATAGCAGATCCCACATGTTTACAAACAGACCCGTGTGAAGGACAACATAATATAGCAGATCCCACATGTTTACAAACAGACCCGCGTAAAGGACAACATAATATAGCAGATCCCACATGTTTACAATCAGACCCGCGTAAAGGACAACATAATGTAGCAGATCCCACATGTTTACAAACCGACACGCATGAAGGACAACATAATGTAGCAGATCCCACATGTTTACAAACAGACCCGTGTGAAGGACAACATAATATAGCAGATCCCACATGTTTACAAACAGACCCGCGTGAAGGACAACATAATGTAGCAGATCCCACATGTATAGAAACAGACACGCATGAAGGACAACATAATATAGCAGTTCCCACATGTTTACAAACAGAACTGTGTGAAGGGTAACATAATGTAGCAGATCCCACTTGTTTACAAACAGACACGCATGAAGGACAACATAATGTAGCAGATCCCACATGTTTACAAACAGACACGCATGAAGGACAACATAATGTAGCAGATCCCACATGTTTACAAACAGACCCGTGTGAAGGACAACATAATATAGCAGATCCCACATGTTTACAAACAGACCCGTGTGAAGGACAACATAATATAGCAGATCCCACATGTTTACAAACAGACCCGTGTGAAGGACAACATAATATAGCAGATCCCACATGTTTACAAACAGACCCACGTGAAGGACAACATAATGTAGCAGATCCCACATGTTTACAAACAGACCCGCGTGAAGGACAACAAAATGTAGCAGATCCCACATGTTTACAAACAGACCCGCGTGAAGGACAACATAATGTAGCAGATCCCACATGTTTACAAACAGACCCGCGTGAAGGACAACATAATGTAGCAGATCCCACCGGCGTTTACAAACAGACCCGCGTGAAGGACAACATAATATAGCAGATCCCACATGTTTACAAACAGACCCGTGTGAAGGACAACATAATATAGCAGATCCCACATGTTTACAAACAGACCCACATGAAGGACAACATAATGTAGTAGATCCCACATGTTTACAAACAGACCTACATGAAGGACAACATAATGTAGCAGATCCCACATGTTTACAAACAGACCCGTGTGAAGGACAACATAATGTAGCAGATCCCACCGGCGTTTACAAACAGACCCGCGTGAAGGACAACATAATATAGCAGATCCCACATGTTTACAAACAGACCCGTGTGAAGGACAACATAATATAGCAGATCCCACATGTTTACAAACAGACCCACATGAAGGACAACATAATGTAGCAGATCCCACATGTTTACAAACAGACCCACATGAAGGACAACATAATGTAGCAGATCCCACATGTTTACAAACAGACCCGCGTGAAGGACAACATAATATAGCAGATCCCACATGTTTACAAACAGACCCGCGTGAAGGACAACATAATGTAGCAGATCCCACCGGCGTTTACAAACAGACCCACATGAAGGACAACATAATGTAGCAGATCCCACCGGCATTTACAAACAGACCCGCGTGAAGGACAACATAATGTAGCAGATCCCACCGGCATTTACAAACAGACCCACATGAAGGACAACATAATGTAGCAGATCCCACCGGCGTTTGCAGACAGACCCACATGAAGGACAACATAATATAGCAGATCCCACCGGCGTTTACAAACAGACCCGCGTGAAGGACAACATAATGTAGCAGATCCCACATGTTTACAAACAGACCCGCGTGAAGGACAACATAATGTAGCAGATCCCACCGGCGTTTACAAACAGACCCACATGAAGGACAACATAATGTAGCAGATCCCACCGGCGTTTGCAGACAGACCCACATGAAGGACAACATAATATAGCAGATCCCACCGGCGTTTACAAACAGACCCGCGTGAAGGACAACATAATGTAGCAGATCCCACATGTTTACAAACAGACCCGCGTGAAGGACAACATAATATAGCAGATCCCACATGTTTACAAACAGACCCGTGTGATGGACAACATAATGTAGTAGATCCCACATGTTTACAAACAGACCCACATGAAGGACAACATAATGTAGCAGATCCCACATGTTTACAAACAGACCCACATGAAGGACAACATAATGTAGCAGATCCCACATGTTTACAAACAGACCCGCGTGAAGGACAACATAATATAGCAGATCCCACATGTTTACAAACAGACCCGCGTGAAGGACAACATAATGTAGCAGATCCCACCGGCGTTTACAAACAGACCCACATGAAGGACAACATAATGTAGCAGATCCCACCGGCATTTACAAACAGACCCGCGTGGAGGACAACATAATGTAGCAGATCCCACCGGCATTTACAAACAGACC
The DNA here is from genome assembly GCF_035609145.1 of Eleutherodactylus coqui. Lineage (NCBI taxonomy): Eukaryota > Metazoa > Chordata > Amphibia > Anura > Eleutherodactylidae > Eleutherodactylus > Eleutherodactylus coqui. Next base: position 276,198,824 of record NC_089841.1, read on the forward strand.
CACATGAAGGACAACATAATGTAGCAGATCCCACCGGTGTTTACAAACAGACCCGCGTGAAGGACAACATAATGTAGCAGATCCCACAGGTTTACAAACAGACCCGCGTGAAGGACAACATAATATAGCAGATCCCACATGTTTACAAACAGACCCGCGTGAAGGACAACATAATGTAGCAGATCCCACAGGTTTACAAACAGACCCGCGTGAAGGACAACATAATGTAGCAGATCCCACATGTTTACAAACAGACCCACATGAAGGACAACATAATGTAGCAGATCCCACATGTTTACAAACAGACCCGCGTGAAGGACAACATAATGTAGCAGTTCCCACATGTTTACAAACAGACCCGCGTAAAGGACAACATAATGTAGCAGATCCCAGATGTTTACAAACAGACCCGTGTGAAGGACAACATAATATAGCAGATCCCACGTTTACAAACAGACCCGCGTGAAGGACAACATAATGTAGCAGATCCCACATGTTTACAAACAGACCCGCGTGAAGGACAACATAATGTAGCAGATCCCACATGTTTACAAACAGACCAGCGTGAAGGACAACATAATGTAGCAGATCCCACATGTTTACAAACAGACCCACGTGAAGGACAACATAATGTAGCAGATCCCACATGTTTACAAACAGAACCGCGTGAAGGACAACATAATATAGCAGATACCACCGGCGTTTACAAACAGACCCGCGTGAAGGGTAACATAATGTAGCAGATCCCACATGTTTACCAACAGACCCGCGTGAAGGACAACATAATGTAGCAGATCCCACATGTTTACAAACAGACCCGCGTGAAGGGCAACATAATGTAGCAGATCCCACATGTTTACAAACAGACCCACGTGAAGGACAACATAATGTAGCAGATCCCACATGTTTACAAACAGACCCGCGTGAAGGACAACATAATATAGCAGATCTCACATGTTTACAAACAGACCCGCGTGAAGGACAACATAATGTAGCAGATCCCACATGTTTACAAACAGACCCACGTGAAGGACAACATAATGTAGCAGATCCCACATGTTTACAAACAGACCCGCGTGAAGGACAACATAATGTAGCAGATCCCACCGGCGTTTACAAACAGACCCGCGTGAAGGACAACATAATGTAGCAGATCCCACATGTATACAAACAGACCCGCGTGAAGAACATAATGTAGCAGATCCCACATGTTTACAAACAGACCTGCGTGAAGGACAACAAAATGTAGCAGATCCCACATGTTTACAAACAGACACGCATGAAGGACAACATAATGTAGCAGATCCCACATGTTTACAAACAGACCCGCGTGAAGGGTAACATAATGTAGTAGATCCCACATGTTTACAAACAGACCCGTGTGAAGGACAACATAATGTAGCAGATCCCACATGTTTACAAACCGACACGCATGAAGGACAACATAATGTAGCAGATCCCACATGTTTACAAACAGACCCGCATGAAGGACAACATAATATAGCAGATCCCACATGTTTACAAACAGACCCGCATGAAGGACAACATAATATAGCAGATCCCACATGTTTACAAACAGACCCGCGTAAAGGACAACATAATATAGCAGATCCCACATCTTTACAAACAGAACTGTGTGAAGGGTAACATAATGTAGCAGATCCCACATGTTTACAAACAGACCCGTGTGAAGGACAACATAATATAGCAGATCCCACATGTTTACAAACAGACCCGCGTGAAGGACAACATAATATAGCAGATCCCACATGTTTACAAACAGAACTGTGTGAAGGGTAACATAATGTAGCAGATCCCACATGTTTACAAACAGACATGCATGAAGGACAACATAATGTAGCAGATCCCACATGTTTACAAACAGACCCGTGTGAAGGACAACATAATGTAGCAGATCCCACATGTTTACAAACAGACCCGTGTGAAGGACAACATAATGTAGCAGATCCCACATGTTTGCAAACAGACCCGTGTGAAGGACAACATAATGTAGCAGATCCCACATGTTTACAAACAGACCCGCGTGAAGGACAACATAATGTAGCAGATCCCACCGGCGTTTACAAACACACCCACATGAAGGACAACATAATGTAGCAGATCCCACCGGCGTTTACAAACAGACCCGCGTGAAGGACAGCATAATGTAGCAGATCCCACCGGCGTTTACAAACACACCCACATGAAGGACAACATAATGTAGCAGATCCCACCGGCGTTTACAAACAGACCCGCGTGAAGGACAACATAATGTAGCAGATCCCACATGTTTACAAACAGACCCGCGTGAAGGACAACATAATGTACCAGATCCCACATGTTTACAAACAGACCCGCGTAAAGGACAACATAATATAGCAGATCCCACATCTTTACAAACAGACCCGCGTGAAGGACAACATAATGTAGCAGATCCCACATGTTTACAAACAGACCCGCATGAAGGACAACATAATGTAGCAGATCCCACATGTTTACAAACAGACCCGCATGAAGGACAACATAATGCAGCAGATCCCACCGGCGTTTACAAACAGACCCACATGAAGGACAACATAATGTAGCAGATCCCACCGGCGTTTGCAGACAGACCCACATGAAGGACAACATAATATAGCAGATCCCACCGGCGTTTACAAACAGACCCGCGTGAAGGACAACATAATGTAGCAGATCCCACATGTTTACAAACAGACCCGCGTGAAGGACAACATAATATAGCAGATCCCACATGTTTACAAACAGACCCGTGTGATGGACAACATAATGTAGCAGATCCCACATGTTTACAAACAGACCCACATGAAGGACAACATAATGTAGCAGATCCCACATGTTTACAAACAGACCCGCGTAAAGGACAACATAATGTAGCAGATCCCAGATGTTTACAAACAGACCCGTGTGAAGGACAACATAATATAGCAGATCCCACATGTTTACAAACAGACCCGCGTGAAGGACAACATAATGTAGCAGATCCCACATGTTTACAAACAGACCCGCGTGAAGGACAACATAATGTAGCAGATCCCACATGTTTACAAACAGACCAGCGTGAAGGACAACATAATGTAGCAGATCCCACATGTTTACAAACAGACCCACATGAAGGACAACATAATGTAGCAGATCCCACATGTTTACAAACAGACCCGCGTAAAGGACAACATAATGTAGCAGATCCCACATCTTTACAAACAGAACCGCGTGAAGGACAACATAATATAGCAGATACCACCGGCGTTTACAAACAGACCCGCGTGAAGGGTAACATAATGTAGCAGATCCCACATGTTTACCAACAGACCCGCGTGAAGGACAACATAATGTAGCAGATCCCACATGTTTACAAACAGACCCGCGTGAAGGGCAACATAATGTAGCAGATCCCACATGTTTACAAACAGACCCACGTGAAGGACAACATAATGTAGCAGATCCCAGATGTTTACAAACAGACCCACGTGAAGGACAACATAATATAGCAGATCTCACATGTTTACAAACAGACCCGCGTGAAGGACAACATAATGTAGCAGATCCCACATGTTTACAAACAGACCCACGTGAAGGACAACATAATGTAGCAGATCCCACATGTTTACAAACAGACCCGCGTGAAGGACAACATAATGTAGCAGATCCCACCGGCGTTTACAAACAGACCCGCGTGAAGGACAACATAATGTAGCAGATCCCACATGTATACAAACAGACCCGCGTGAAGAACATAATGTAGCAGATCCCACATGTTTACAAACAGACCTGCGTGAAGGACAACATAATGTAGCAGATCCCACATGTTTACAAACAGACCCGCGTGAAGGACAACATAATATAGCAGATCTCACATGTTTACAAACAGACCCGCGTGAAGGACAACATAATGTAGCAGATCCCACATGTTTACAAACAGACCCACGTGAAGGACAACATAATGTAGCAGATCCCACATGTTTACAAACAGACCCGCGTGAAGGACAACATAATGTAGCAGATCCCACCGGCGTTTACAAACAGACCCGCGTGAAGGACAACATAATGTAGCAGATCCCACATGTATACAAACAGACCCGCGTGAAGAACATAATGTAGCAGATCCCACATGTTTACAAACAGACCTGCGTGAAGGACAACAAAATGTAGCAGATCCCACATGTTTACAAACAGACACGCATGAAGGACAACATAATGTAGCAGATCCCACATGTTTACAAACAGACCCGCGTGAAGGGTAACATAATGTAGTAGATCCCACATGTTTACAAACAGACCCGTGTGAAGGACAACATAATGTAGCAGATCCCACATGTTTACAAACCGACACGCATGAAGGACAACATAATGTAGCAGATCCCACATGTTTACAAACAGACCCGTGTGAAGGACAACATAATATAGCAGATCCCACATGTTTACAAACAGACCCGCATGAAGGACAACATAATATAGCAGATCCCACATGTTTACAAACAGACCCGCGTAAAAGACAACATAATATAGCAGATCCCACATCTTTACAAACAGAACTGTGTGAAGGGTAACATAATGTAGCAGATCCCACATGTTTACAAACAGACCCGTGTGAAGGACAACATAATATAGCAGATCCCACATGTTTACAAACAGACCCACGTGAAGGACAACATAATATAGCAGATCCCACATGTTTACAAACAGAACTGTGTGAAGGGTAACATAATGTAGCAGATCCCACATGTTTACAAACAGACATGCATGAAGGACAACATAATGTAGCAGATCCCACATGTTTACAAACAGACCCGTGTGAAGGACAACATAATGTAGCAGATCCCACATGTTTACAAACAGACCCGTGTGAAGGACAACATAATGTAGCAGATCCCACATGTTTACAAACAGACCCGTGTGAAGGACAACATAATGTAGCAGATCCCACATGTTTACAAACAGACCCGCGTGAAGGACAACATAATGTAGCAGATCCCACCGGCGTTTACAAACACACCCACATGAAGGACAACATAATGTAGCAGATCCCACCGGCGTTTACAAACAGACCCGCGTGAAGGACAGCATAATGTAGCAGATCCCACCGGCGTTTACAAACACACCCACATGAAGGACAACATAATGTAGCAGATCCCACCAGCGTTTACAAACAGACCCGCGTGAAGGACAACATAATGTAGCAGATCCCACATGTTTACAAACAGACCCGCGTGAAGGACAACATAATGTACCAGATCCCACATGTTTACAAACAGACCCGCGTAAAGGACAACATAATATAGCAGATCCCACATCTTTACAAACAGACCCGCATGAAGGACAACATAATGTAGCAGATCCCACATGTTTACAAACAGACCCGCATGAAGGACAACATAATGTAGCAGATCCCACCGGCGTTTACAAACAGACCCACATGAAGGACAACATAATGTAGCAGATCCCACCGGCGTTTGCAGACAGACCCACATGAAGGACAACATAATATAGCAGATCCCACCGGCGTTTACAAACAGACCCGCGTGAAGGACAACATAATGTAGCAGATCCCACATGTTTACAAACAGACCCACATGAAGGACAACATAATGTAGCAGATCCCACATGTTTACAAACAGACCCGCGTAAAGGACAACATAATGTAGCAGATCCCAGATGTTTACAAACAGACCCGTGTGAAGGACAACATAATATAGCAGATCCCACATGTTTACAAACAGACCCGCGTGAAGGACAACATAATGTAGCAGATCCCACATGTTTACAAACAGACCCGCGTGAAGGACAACATAATGTAGCAGATCCCACATGTTTACAAACAGACCAGCGTGAAGGACAACATAATGTAGCAGATCCCACATGTTTACAAACAGACCCACATAAAGGACAACATAATGTAGCAGATCCCACATGTTTACAAACAGACCCGCGTAAAGGACAACATAATGTAGCAGATCCCACATCTTTACAAACAGAACCGCGTGAAGGACAACATAATATAGCAGATACCACCGGCGTTTACAAACAGACCCGCGTGAAGGGTAACATAATGTAGCAGATCCCACATGTTTACCAACAGACCCGCGTGAAGGACAACATAATGTAGCAGATCCCACATGTTTACAAACAGACCCGCGTGAAGGGCAACATAATGTAGCAGATCCCACATGTTTACAAACAGACCCACGTGAAGGACAACATAATGTAGCAGATCCCACATGTTTACAAACAGACCCACGTGAAGGACAACATAATATAGCAGATCTCACATGTTTACAAACAGACCCGCGTGAAGGACAACATAATGTAGCAGATCCCACATGTTTACAAACAGACCCGCGTGAAGGACAACATAATGTAGAAGATCCCACATGTTTACAAACAGACCAGCGTGAAGGACAACATAATGTAGCAGATCCCACATGTTTACAAACAGACCCACATGAAGGACAACATAATGTAGCAGATCCCACATGTTTACAAACAGACCCGCGTAAAGGACAACATAATGTAGCAGATCCCACATCTTTACAAACAGAACCGCGTGAAGGACAACATAATATAGCAGATACCACCGGCGTTTACAAACAGACCCGCGTGAAGGGTAACATAATGTAGCAGATCCCACATGTTTACCAACAGACCCGCGTGAAGGACAACATAATGTAGCAGATCCCACATGTTTACAAACAGACCCGCGTGAAGGGCAACATAATGTAGCAGATCCCACATGTTTACAAACAGACCCACGTGAAGGACAACATAATGTAGCAGATCCCACATGTTTACAAACAGACCCACGTGAAGGACAACATAATATAGCAGATCTCACATGTTTACAAACAGACCCGCGTGAAGGACAACATAATGTAGCAGATCCCACATGTTTACAAACAGACCCACGTGAAGGACAACATAATGTAGCAGATCCCACATGTTTACAAACAGACCCGCGTGAAGGACAACATAATGTAGCAGATCCCACCGGCGTTTACAAACAGACCCGCGTGAAGGACAACATAATGTAGCAGATCCCACATGTATACAAACAGACCCGCGTGAAGAACATAATGTAGCAGATCCCACATGTTTACAAACAGACCTGCGTGAAGGACAACAAAATGTAGCAGATCCCACATGTTTACAAACAGACACGCATGAAGGACAACATAATGTAGCAGATCCCACATGTTTACAAACAGACCCGCGTGAAGGACAACATAATATAGCAGATCTCACATGTTTACAAACAGACCCGCGTGAAGGACAACATAATGTAGCAGATCCCACATGTTTACAAACAGACCCACGTGAAGGACAACATAATGTAGCAGATCCCACATGTTTACAAACAGACCCGCGTGAAGGACAACATAATGTAGCAGATCCCACCGGCGTTTACAAACAGACCCGCGTGAAGGACAACATAATGTAGCAGATCCCACATGTATACAAACAGACCCGCGTGAAGAACATAATGTAGCAGATCCCACATGTTTACAAACAGACCTGCGTGAAGGACAACAAAATGTAGCAGATCCCACATGTTTACAAACAGACACGCATGAAGGACAACATAATGTAGCAGATCCCACATGTTTACAAACAGACCCGCGTGAAGGGTAACATAATGTAGTAGATCCCACATGTTTACAAACAGACCCGTGTGAAGGACAACATAATGTAGCAGATCCCACATGTTTACAAACCGACACGCATGAAGGACAACATAATGTAGCAGATCCCACATGTTTACAAACAGACCCGTGTGAAGGACAACATAATATAGCAGATCCCACATGTTTACAAACAGACCCGCATGAAGGACAACATAATATAGCAGATCCCACATGTTTACAAACAGACCCGCGTAAAGGACAACATAATATAGCAGATCCCACATCTTTACAAACAGAACTGTGTGAAGGGTAACATAATGTAGCAGATCCCACATGTTTACAAACAGACCCGTGTGAAGGACAACATAATATAGCAGATCCCACATGTTTACAAACAGACCCGCGTGAAGGACAACATAATATAGCAGATCCCACATGTTTACAAACAGAACTGTGTGAAGGGTAACATAATGTAGCAGATCCCACATGTTTACAAACAGACCCACGTGAAGAACATAATGTAGCAGATCCCACATGTTTACAAACAGACATGCATGAAGGACAACATAATGTAGCAGATCCCACATGTTTACAAACAGACCCGTGTGAAGGACAACATAATGTAGCAGATCCCACATGTTTACAAACAGACCCGTGTGAAGGACAACATAATGTAGCAGATCCCACATGTTTACAAACAGACCCGTGTGAAGGACAACATAATGTAGCAGATCCCACATGTTTACAAACAGACCCGCGTGAAGGACAACATAATGTAGCAGATCCCACCGGCGTTTACAAACACACCCACATGAAGGACAACATAATGTAGCAGATCCCACCGGCGTTTACAAACAGACCCGCGTGAAGGACAGCATAATGTAGCAGATCCCACCGGCGTTTACAAACACACCCACATGAAGGACAACATAATGTAGCAGATCCCACCGGCGTTTACAAACAGACCCGCGTGAAGGACAACATAATGTAGCAGATCCCACATGTTTACAAACAGACCCGCGTGAAGGACAACATAATGTACCAGATCCCACATGTTTACAAACAGACCCGCGTAAAGGACAACATAATATAGCAGATCCCACATCTTTACAAACAGACCCGCGTGAAGGACAACATAATGTAGCAGATCCCACATGTTTACAAACAGACCCGCATGAAGGACAACATAATGTAGCAGATCCCACATGTTTACAAACAGACCCGCATGAAGGACAACATAATGTAGCAGATCCCACCGGCGTTTACAAACAGACCCACATGAAGGACAACATAATGTAGCAGATCCCACCGGCGTTTGCAGACAGACCCACATGAAGGACAACATAATATAGCAGATCCCACCGGCGTTTACAAACAGACCCGCGTGAAGGACAACATAATGTAGCAGATCCCACATGTTTACAAACAGACCCGCGTGAAGGACAACATAATATAGCAGATCCCACATGTTTACAAACAGACCCGTGTGATGGACAACATAATGTAGCAGATCCCACATGTTTACAAACAGACCCACATGAAGGACAACATAATGTAGCAGATCCCACATGTTTACAAACAGACCCGCGTAAAGGACAACATAATGTAGCAGATCCCAGATGTTTACAAACAGACCCGTGTGAAGGACAACATAATATAGCAGATCCCACATGTTTACAAACAGACCCGCGTGAAGGACAACATAATGTAGCAGATCCCACATGTTTACAAACAGACACGCGTGAAGGACAACATAATGTAGCAGATCCCACATGTTTACAAACAGACCAGCGTGAAGGACAACATAATGTAGCAGATCCCACATGTTTACAAACAGACCCACATGAAGGACAACATAATGTAGCAGATCCCACATGTTTACAAACAGACCCGCGTAAAGGACAACATAATGTAGCAGATCCCACATCTTTACAAACAGAACCGCGTGAAGGACAACATAATATAGCAGATACCACCGGCGTTTACAAACAGACCTGCGTGAAGGGTAACATAATGTAGCAGATCCCACATGTTTACCAACAGACCCGCGTGAAGGACAACATAATGTAGCAGATCCCACATGTTTACCAACAGACCCGCGTGAAGGGCAACATAATGTAGCAGATCCCACATGTTTACAAACAGACCCACGTGAAGGACAACATAATGTAGCAGATCCCACATGTTTACAAACAGACCCACGTGAAGGACAACATAATATAGCAGATCTCACATGTTTACAAACAGACCCGCGTGAAGGACAACATAATGTAGCAGATCCCACATGTTTACAAACAGACCCACGTGAAGGACAACATAATGTAGCAGATCCCACATGTTTACAAACAGACCCGCGTGAAGGACAACATAATGTAGCAGATCCCACCGGCGTTTACAAACAGACCCGCGTGAAGGACAACATAATGTAGCAGATCCCACATGTATACAAACAGACCCGCGTGAAGAACATAATGTAGCAGATACCACATGTTTACAAACAGACCTGCGTGAAGGACAACAAAATGTAGCAGATCCCACATGTTTACAAACAGACACGCATGAAGGACAACAAAATGTAGCAGATCCCACATGTTTACAATCAGACCCGCGTGAAGGGTAACATAATGTAGTAGATCCCACATGTTTACAAACAGACCCGTGTGAAGGACAACATAATGTAGCAGATCCCACATGTTTACAAACCGACACGCATGAAGGACAACATAATGTAGCAGATCCCACATGTTTACAAACAAACCCGTGTGAAGGACAACATAATATAGCAGATCCCACATGTTTACAAACAGACCCGCATGAAGGACAACATAATGTAGCAGATCCCACATGTTTACAAACAGACCCGCGTAAAGGACAACATAATATAGCAGATCCCACATCTTTACAAATAGAACTGTGTGAAGGGTAACATAATGTAGCAGATCCCACATGTTTACAAACAGACATGCATGAAGGACAACATAATGTAGCAGATCCCACATGTTTACAAACAGACCCGTGTGAAGGACAACATAATGTAGCAGATCCCACATGTTTACAAACAGACCCGTGTGAAGGACAACATAATGTAGCAGATCCCACATGTTTACAAACAGACCCGCGTGAAGGACAACATAATGTAGCAGATCCCACCGGCGTTTACAAACACACCCACATGAAGGACAACATAATGTAGCAGATCCCACCGGCGTTTACAAACAGACCCGCGTGAAGGACAACATAATGTAGCAGATCCCACCGGCGTTTACAAACACACCCACATGAAGGACAACATAATGTAGCAGATCCCACCGGCGTTTACAAACAGACCCGCGTGAAGGACAACATAATGTAGCAGATCCCACATGTTTACAAACAGACCCGCGTGAAGGACAACATAATGTACCAGATCCCACATGTTTACAAACAGACCCGCGTAAAGGACAACATAATATAGCAGATCCAACATCTTTACAAACAGACCCGCGTGAAGGACAACATAATGTAGCAGATCCCACATGTTTACAAACAGACCCGCATGAAGGACAACATAATGTAGCAGATCCCACATGTTTACAAACAGACCCGCATGAAGGACAACATAATGTAGCAGATCCCACATGTTTACAAACAGACCCGCGTGAAGGACAACATAATGTAGCAGATCCCACATGTATACAAACAGACCCGCGTGAAGAACATAATGTAGCAGATCCCACATGTTTACAAACAGACCTGCGTGAAGGACAACAAAATGTAGCAGATCCCACATGTTTACAAACAGACACGCATGAAGGACAACATAATGTAGCAGATCCCACATGTTTACAAACAGACACGCATGAAGGACAACATAATGTAGCAGATCCCACATGTTTACAAACAGACCCGTGTGAAGGACAACATAATGTAGCAGATCCCACATGTTTACAAACCGACACGCATGAAGGACAACATAATGTAGCAGATCCCACATGTTTACAAACAGACCTGCGTGAAGGACAACAAAATGTAGCAGATCCCACATGTTTACAAACAGACACGCATGAAGGACAACATAATATAGCAGATCCCACATGTTTACAAACAGACCCGCATGAAGGACAACATAATGTAGCAGATCCCACATGTTTACAAACAGACCCGCGTAAAGGACAACATAATGTAGCAGATCCCACATGTTTACAAACAGACCCGTGTGAAGGACAACATAAGGGCGAGCACCCACTGGCGTTTTTTTACCTGCGTTTTGCGTTTTGCGTTTTGCGTTTTTCCTGCACAGGCATAGAGATAACATGTGTTCCTGTCCACTGGCGTTTTTTTTGCATTGCGTTTGCGTTTTTAACATAGGAACTGTCAGTTGCATATGTGTCCTTATTTTTCTCCATGGAAATTAATGGCAAAGCCGCGAAAACGCCGCGAAAACGCCGCGAAAAAACGCCGCGGAAAACGCGCGGGAAAAACGCGGGACACGCGGCGAAAACGCTGCGTTTTTTTCCCGCGGGAAACGCAAACGCCAGTGGGTGCTCGCCCTAATATAGCAGATCCCACATGTTTACAAACAGACCCGCGTGAAGGACAACATAATATAGCAGATCCCACATGTTTACAAACAGAACTGTGTGAAGGGTAACATAATGTAGCAGATCCCACATGTTTACAAACAGACATGCATGAAGGACAACATAATGTAGCAGATCCCACATGTTTACAAACAGACCCGTGTGAAGGACAACATAATGTAGCAGATCCCACATGTTTACAAACAGACCCGTGTGAAGGACAACATAATGTAGCAGATCCCACATGTTTACAAACAGACCCACGTGAAGGACAACATAATGTAGCAGATCCCACCGGCGTTTACAAACACACCCACATGAAGGACAACATAATGTAGCAGATCCCACCGGCGTTTACAAACAGACCCGCGTGAAGGACAACATAATGTAGCAGATCCCACCGGCGTTTACAAACACACCCACATGAAGGACAACATAATGTAGCAGATCCCACCGGCGTTTACAAACAGACCCGCGTGAAGGACAACATAATGTAGCAGATCCCACATGTTTACAAACAGACCCGCGTGAAGGACAACATAATGTACCAGATCCCACATGTTTACAAACAGACCCGCGTAAAGGACAACATAATATAGCAGATCCAACATCTTTACAAACAGACCCGCGTGAAGGACAACATAATGTAGCAGATCCCACATGTTTACAAACAGACCCGCATGAAGGACAACATAATGTAGCAGATCCCACATGTTTACAAACAGACCCGCATGAAGGACAACATAATGTAGCAGATCCCACATGTTTACAAACAGACCCACGTGAAGGACAACATAATGTAGCAGATCCCACATGTTTACAAACAGACCCGCGTGAAGGACAACATAATGTAGCAGATCCCACATGTATACAAACAGACCCACGTGAAGGACAACATAATGTAGCAGATCCCACATGTTTACAAACAGACCCACGTGAAGGACAACATAACGTAGCAGATCCCACATGTTTATAAACAGACCCACGTGAAGGACAACATAATGTAGCAGATCCCACATGTATACAAACAGACCCACGTGAAGAACATAATGTAGTAGATCCCACATGTTTACAAACAGACCCGCGTGAAGGACAACATAATGTAGCAGATCCCACATGTTTACAAACAGACCCGCGTGAAGGACAACATAATGTAGCAGATCCCACATGTTTACAAACAGATCCGCGTGAAGGACAACATAATGTAGCAGATCCCACATGTTTATAAACAGACCCGCGTGAAGGACAACATAATATAGCAGATCCCACATGTTTACAAACAGACCCGCGTGAAGGACAACATAACATAGCAGATCCCACATGTTTACAAACAGACCCGCGTGAAGGACAACATAATGTAGCAGATCCCACATGTTTACAAACAGACCCGCATGAAGGACAACATAATGTAGCAGATCCCACATGTTTACAAACAGACCCGCATGAAGGACAACATAATGTAGCAGATCCCACATGTTTACAAACAGACCCGCGTGAAGGACAACATAATGTAGCAGATCCCACATGTTTACAAACAGACCCACGTGAAGGACAACATAATGTAGCAGATCCCACATGTTTACAAACAGACCCGCGTGAAGGACAACATAATGTAGCAGATCCCACATGTATACAAACAGACCCGCGTGAAGGACAACATAATGTAGCAGATCCCACATGTTTACAAACAGACCCACGTGAAGGACAACATAATATAGCAGATCCCACATGTATACAAACAGACCCACGTGAAGGACAACATAATGTAGCAGATCCCACATGTTTACAAACAGACCCGCATGAAGGACAACATAATGTAGCAGATCCCACATGTTTACAAACAGACCCGCGTGAAGGACAACATAATGTAGCAGATCCCACATGTATACAAACAGACCCGCGTGAAGAACATAATGTAGCAGATCCCACCGGCGTTTACAAACAGACCCGCGTGAAGGACAACATAATGTAGCAGATCCCACATGTTTACAGACAGACCCACATGAAGGACAACATAATGTAGCAGATCCCACATGTTTACAAACAGACCCGCTTGAAGGGTAACATAATGTAGCAGATCCCACATGTTTACAAACAGACCCGCGTGAAAAACATAATGTAGCAGATCCCACATGTTTACAAACAGACCCGCGTGAAGGACAACATAATGTAGCAGATCCCACATGTTTGCAAACAGACCCGTGTGAAGGACAACATAATGTAGCAGATCCCACATGTTTACAAACAGACCCGCGTGAAGGGTAACATAATGTAGCAGATCCCACATGTTTACAAACAGACCCACGTGAAGGACAACATAATGTAGCAGATCCCACATGTTTACAAACAGACCCGCGTGAAGGACAACGTAATGTAGCAGATCCCACATGTTTACAAACAGACCCACGTGAAGGACAACATAATGTAGCAGATCCCACATGTTTACAAACAGACCCGCGTGAAGGACAACATAATGTAGCAGATCCCACATGTATACAAACAGACCCGCGTGAAGGACAACATAATGTAGCAGATCCCACATGTTTACAAACAGACCCACGTGAAGGACAACATAATATAGCAGATCCCACATGTATACAAACAGACCCGCGTGAAGGACAACATAATGTAGCAGATCCCACATGTTTACAAACAGACCCGCATGAAGGACAACATAATGTAGCAGATCCCACATGTTTACAAACAGACCCACGTGAAGGACAACATAATGTAGCAGATCCCACATGTTTACAAACAGACCCGCATGAAGGACAACATAATGTAGCAGATCCCACATGTTTACAAACAGACCCGCGTGAAGGACAACATAATGTAGCAGATCCCACATGTATACAAACAGACCCGCGTGAAGAACATAATGTAGCAGATCCCACCGGCGTTTACAAACAGACCCGCGTGAAGGGTAACATAATGTAGCAGATCCCACCGGCGTTTACAAACAGACCCGCATGAAGGACAACATAATGTAGCAGATCCCACATGTTTACAGACAGACCCACATGAAGGACAACATAATGTAGCAGATCCCACATGTTTACAAACAGACCCGCGTGAAGGACAACATAATGTAGCAGATCCCACATGTTTACAAACAGACCCGCGTGAAAAACATAATGTAGCAGATCCCACATGTTTACAAACAGACCCGCGTGAAGGACAACATAATGTAGCAGATCCCACATGTTTGCAAACAGACCCGTGTGAAGGACAACATAATGTAGCAGATCCCACATGTTTACAAACAGACCCGCGTGAAGGGTAACATAATGTAGCAGATCCCACATGTTTACAAACAGACCCACGTGAAGGACAACATAATGTAGCAGATCCCACATGTTTACAAACAGACCCGCGTGAAGGGCAACATAATGTAGCAGATCCCACATGTATACAAACAGACCCATGTGAAGGACAACATAATGTAGCAGATCCCACATGTTTACAAACAGACCCACGTGAAGGACAACATAATGTAGCAGATCCCACATGTTTACAAACAGACCCACGTGAAGGACAACATAATGTAGCAGATCCCACATGTTTACAAACAGACCCACGTGAAGGACAACATAATGTAGCAGATCCCACATGTTTACAAACAGACCCACGTGAAGGACAACATAATGTAGCAGATCCCACATGTTTACAAACAGATCCGCGTGAAGGACAACATAATGTAGCAGATCCCACCGCCGTTTACAGACAGACGCAATGTACAGGTCTGCATGTTGTTTACAAACTGGGCTAATAATTGTGTACAGCTACGGGCTCAGTCACACGGGTGTTTGTACGCCGTTCATCAGTTGCGTTTTCTGGCCGCATCTAAATAGAACCAATGACTTCCAATAGCAGCGGTCACATGTGAATTTTACATGCGCACAAATGCATGCGGCGAAAAGTATAGGACACCGGGTCACAGAACGTATGAAACTGCATTCTGCGGCAAACCGGTGTTCTGTATATGTGAAACCCCTGCATGCGAATGGCGGCAGCAGCACCGACCCCATTGAGAACATATAGTGAAGATTGTGATCCTCTGCCACAGCTGTCACAGCATTCAGTGCCAATGGGACTCCCCGCAGAGATGAAGGATTCCTCTGCCACAGCTGTCACAGCCGCCGCAGGGGATAGCGGGCAGGGCTGTTTTTGAGCAGATAAACGGTGCTAGCAGTAGTTTTTCCGCTGTGACGCCCGCTTTGGTCATGCAAACTTTTGAACACATAATTGATGCGTTCAAAAATTCATGCGTCAAAACGCCGGTGTGACCGAGGCCAAACAGAAAACAACTAAAGAGAAAAAAATGGCAAAAAATAAAACCGAAAAGGAACCCGATAGGAGCTACTGATAGCGTCGTCCCTAAAACTACAGGATAACGAGACCTGCGAGGTAAAGCGAGAGCGTTGCAGATGACTGCTTTATAAATACAGATACTCCCCAGCCGCAGGATACGAACAGCCTGTCCGGCTATAGCATTACATCACACTGTGCAGCCATCGGATAGGCACTCTACATAGATGGACCCCAGCTGCCGTGGCAATCTTATTGCGGGACGCCGTATGGGACCCCCAATTGTTAGGTGCAGGCTGTTTCTTAAAGCCTTCCCCCGCTCCGATAAGCCTTGCTGCTGTAAACAGCGGTATTTAAAGAGTTAACATCTCTGATGAGCTGCACGGCTTATTGGAGCTGTTGCAGGCCGGTGCAGGCTGTAAGTAACAGCCGGCAGACATGTTGTATCCGCCCGCAATCCCCCACTATACAAGCATTTGTTTGGACATACGAACAGGGGACATTCTGTAGCGGTAAACCGATGCAGCCGCAGGAGTTACCACTAACCAATAAATAAGAATTCTTTAAATAATCTTGTAATTCAAAGGGGTTTCGCAGGGAGAACACTCTTCTTGTGTCATCAGGATCGGTCATCCATGGTGGATGGGCTGCAGAGCCGATGCTGGTAACTAATCAAGCTAAGCCGTGGCTGCAGTTACGAGCGCCGGCCACTAGAAGGAGGTCGGCATGGAGGCTTCCACTGTTTCAGCGCCGACCTCTGTTATTGCGGCGCTGACAGCATGCGCCCGCTCAGCTGAATGGTCGGGGTCCTGAGCAGTGGACCCCAGCCCATCAGCTATCAGTGACCCATCATGAGGATGCACCATCAGTTCGATTTCCATGGAAAACCCTTTTTAGCCTTTTTTAATCTGGTACCGATTGAGGTCTGTAAAATAACAGTTCTGGGTCCAATGGAGACCCTCTAAGGCTGCTGCACACGAACGTAAGCGTATTGGCACGCGCCTGAGCGCTGTTTATTTGCGAAATGAACAATGTTTATTGGCTTCAGACCCCAGTGCCCCCCCCACCTCTCCGCGGGGCGCGTGCAAACATGTAGCAAACAGCGAAACGGCCATTTAGTTCCAGAGGTCTTCTTTTTCCAGCAGAATTACGCAGCGTTCCGCGCATCTCCTTGCGTATTGCATCCCCCCCATTGACTTCTATGAAATCAGTGGGCTTATTCTTTGTGTATTGCGCGTACAAATGTGGCGCGTGCAAATCTGCGTGTGACGCCGGACTAAGATTCTGACATTGTACATCCTTATAGCGATAGAGAACATGTCCAGTCGCCGTCCGCAGCGTGATAATTACTTTACATCCCAACCGCGTCCCGCACGTCACTCTTAGGCCGGACTCACACCGACGCATATTTACGTGTGTAATACGCGGTGAAGAGAACCAATGGACGTCGGGGGTATGCAGTATGCTCTATATTCAAAGGTCCCCATAGAAGTCTATGGGGGATACAAATGTGCGCGCAATATGCTCGGAGATGTGCGATACGCTGTGGAATTCCACTGGTAAAAGAAAACAATTGGATGAATCAGCCATGTGAATCAGCCATGTGAATCAGCCATGTGAATCAGCCATGTGAATCAGCCATGTGGATCAGCCATGTGGATCAGCCATGTGGATCACCCATGTGGATCACCCATGTGGATCTGCCCCTCTTTGCCGCATGCAAATGAACTGGCAGACGCAAAAAAGCAGCATTTGTTCCACAAAAACACTACACATTTGCGTGCGAATATCCGTATGCTCCTGT
Source organism: Eleutherodactylus coqui (assembly GCF_035609145.1). NCBI lineage: Eukaryota > Metazoa > Chordata > Amphibia > Anura > Eleutherodactylidae > Eleutherodactylus > Eleutherodactylus coqui. The sequence continues at coordinate 276,217,132 of NC_089841.1, forward strand.
GGCTCCGGCCTTAGGCCTCATTCACACCAGCCACGACATCACTGCCACGTGAAGCATTGGCTCCTAAGGCATTCGATCACATGGGCAATTTTCAGGTGCGTGAAAAAAAAAAAAATCACTTTGTAAAATTGACAAATCGACGACTGGTTTAGTTTTTCCTCGCAGCATCAAAAAATAGGTCTTGCCCTACCTTATGATGAAAAACACTGGAGGCTCCCATAGACTCCTATGGGAGCTGAAAAAAGGGATGGGGGGGTTACCTGCGGCCGGCGCTCGGAAAAGAAGACAACCTGCTCTATTGAAGCTAGTTGAAGACATTCTGCCGACTGCAGCATTTTTTTCACGTGATATGCCCGTCTGAATGGATGAGAAAACACTAAATTCGGGATTAGATTGTGGTTATTCTTCTGTTTTGCGACTTTCAGCCGCGAGCGGCCAGCGTGAAGGCGCACACGCTCGTGTTACTGGCCTAAGGGCAGCGTGAAGGCGCACACGCTCGTGTTACTGGCCTAAGGGTATATTTACATCTACGAGAAAATAGTGCGAGTTCCGTGCACAGAAGTGGGTGGATGTATTGACTCTGATTCCCGCGGGTTGGTCTGCACAGGCGTTACGACTCTCACACCGAGATGGAACGGCTGAAAGAGATCCAATCGATGAGAAAGGGACGCGGTCGGCTGCAGGAAGTTCAATTCTCTGTTTGCTCTGAGGGTGAATTTCTAGCAACCAATCACAGCACAGCTTTCACTTTACATCAGCAACGTGAGAAATGAATGCTATGCTGCGATTGGTTGGGCGACAGGTATGCAATGACGTGTACTTGCTGCGTGCCGCCAATCCCCATGCACTATCTTGACATGTACAATGAAGGAAATAAGTCTGTAAGTTTGCCCGCTGTCAGACATGAACAGTCTATAATCTTTAGGGTCGGTTAACAGTGAGAGATAGAAGATCCAAAAAATATCCAGAAAATCCCATTGTCTAAATTATATATATTTGCATTTTGCAGAGAAATAAGTATTTGCTCCCTCTGGCAAACAAGACTTAATACTTGGTGGCCAAACCCTTGTAGCCAGGCCCAGCAGGCAGACGGTGTCTGGGGTTGATGAGGTCCGCTCCTCTTTGCAGATCATCTCTAAATCATTCGCTTGGTAACTCTGATCTTCAGCTCCCTCCATCAGTTTTCTATGGGATGAAGGTCTGGAGACTGGCTGGGCCGCTCCATCACCTTAATGTGCTTCTTTTTGAGCCACTCCTTTGTAGCCTTGGCTGTATGTTTTGGGTCATTGTCCTGCTAGAAGACCCAGCCACGGCCCATTGTTGATGTCCTGGTGGAGGGAAGGAGGTTGTCACTCAGGATCTTACGGTACATGGCGCCGTCCATTCTCCCATTGATCCGGTGAAGTAGTCAGAGAAACACCCCAAAGCATAATGTCTCCCCCTCCATGCGTGACAGTGGGGATGGGGTTCTCTGGGTCATAGGCAGCATTTCTCTTCCTCCAAACACGGCGAGTTGGGTTAATGCCAAAGAGCTCAATGTCTCTCGTCTGCCCACAGCACCTTCTCCCAATCACTCTCAGAATCACCCAACCTTCATTCGGGCAGCCCATGGGCCTTCTTGAGCAGGAGGACCTTGTGGGCCTGCAGGAGTTTATATTGTGTTACCAATGGTTTTCTTGGTGACTGTGGTCCCAGCCGCCTTGAGATCATTAACAAGTTCCCCCACCTTGTAGTTTTAGGCTGATCTCTCACCTTCCTTATGATCAAGGATACCCCACGAGGTGAGATTTTGCATGGAGCCCCAGATCGATGCCGATTGACAGTCATTATGGTTTTGTAGCCCATCCCAGCCTTGTGCCGGTCTATGATCTTGTCCCCGACATCCTTAGTAAGCTCTCTGGTCTTGCCCATGTTGTACAGGTTAGAGTCTGACTGATTGAGTCTGTGGACAGGAGGTATACAGGTGACCATGTAAGTCAGCGGTCTTTAATGCAGGTAACGAGTTGATTAGGAGCGTCTAACTGTTCTGGAGGAGCCGGAACTCTTAATGGTTGGCAGGGGGTCAAATACTTATTTCTCTGTGCAAAATGCAAATAAATAAAATTTTATAAATGATCTGGAGGAGGGAATTGTGGGAAACTGATCAAATTTGCCAACAACACAAAGCTAAGAGGGATAGCTAACACTAGGGAAGAGAACCAGAGGATTCAAAAAGATCTAGAAAAGCTTGAACAGTGGGCGGCGACTAACAGAACAGTGTTTAACAAGGAGAAATGCAAAGTCCTACATCTGGGCAAGAGAAATGAAAAAAGCACATACAGAATGGGAGGAATTGGGCTAAGCAGCAGCACATGTGAAAAAGACTTGGGTATACTAATAGATCACAGGCTGAACATGAGTCAAAAATGTGATGCAGCAGCCAAAAAGGCAAACACAATTCTGGGATGTATTAAGAGAAGCATCAGATCAGGGGTGTCAAACTCATTTTCACTGATGGCCACATCAGCCTTATGGCTGCCTTCAAAGGGCCGATTCTAATTGTAAGACAGTATAGTAAAAGTGAACCCCATAGTGGCCCGATGATAATAAGGTCTCCCATAGTGGCCAGTGGCGCACACTATTATACATATATACACACACACAAAGGCACACTATTGTTATACATGTATATATGTATACACAGTCGCACACTAATACATATATACGCACAGACAAACACTAATATACACATACGCACAGACGCACACCATTTTACGCATACACGCACAGACGCACACCATTCTACGCATACACGCACAGACGCACACCATTCTACACATACGCGCACACACACACACCATTCTACACATACGCGCACACACACACACCATTCTACACATACGCGCACACACACACACCATTCTACACATACGCGCACACACACACACCATTCTACACATACGCGCACACACACACCATTCTACACATACGCACACACACACCATTCTACACATACGCGCACACACACCATTCTACACATACGCGCACACACACCATTCTACACATACGCGCACACACACCATTCTACACATACGCGCACACACACCATTCTACACATACGCGCACACACACCATTCTACACATACGCGCACACACACACACACCATTCTACACATACGCGCACACACACACACACAAACACCATTCTACACATACGCGCACACACACCATTCTACACATACGCGCACACACACCATTCTACACATACGCGCACACACACCATTCTACACATACACGCACAGACACACACCATTCTACACATACACGCACAGACACACACCATTCTACACATACACGCACAGACACACACCATTCTACACATACACGCACAGACACACACCATTCTACACATACACGCACAGACACACACCATTCTACACATATATGCACAGACACACACCATTCTACACATATATGCACAGACACACACCATTCTACACAAATATGCACAGACACACACCATTCTACACATATATGCACAGACACACACCATTCTATACATATATGCAGAGACACACACCATTCTACACAAATATGCACAGACACACACCATTCTACACATATACGCACAGACACACACCATTCTACACATATACGCACAGACACACACCATTCTATACATATACGCACAGACACACACCATTCTACACATATATGCACAGACACACACCATTCTACACAAATATGCACAGACACACACCATTCTACACATATACGCACAGACACACACCATTCTACACATATACGCACAGACACACACCATTCTACACATATACGCACAGACACACACCATTCTATACAAATATGCAGACACACACCATTCTACACAAATATGCACAGACACACACCATTCTACACAAATATGCACAGACACACACCATTCTATACATATATGCACAGACACACACCATTCTACACAAATATGCACAGACACACACCATTCTACACATATACGCACAGACACACACCATTCTACACATATACGCACAGACACACACCATTCTATACATATATGCACAGACACACACCATTCTACACATATATGCACAGACACACACCATTCTATACAAATATGCAGACACACACCATTCTACACAAATATGCACAGACACACCATTCTACACAAATATGCACAGACACACACCATTCTACACATATACGCACAGACACACACCATTCTATACATATATGCACAGACACACACCATTCTATACAAATATGCAGACACACACCATTCTACACATATATGCACAGACACACACCATTCTACACATCGACGCACAGACACACCATTCTACACATACACGCACACACATACATACATTTGCACACAGTGACACTTCTGCATTTTTATACTTACCTGCATCCAATGTGGTCCCACTGGCAGGTATACCGGCTGCTCTCAGTCCTTCTTGGGGCCCTCCTGCATACTTGGGCCCCTGATGTCTCCCCAGGCCTGCAGCCATGAACAGAGGGAGGGACGGTGAGAGGAGGTCAGTGCTGACCAGGCTCTCACTCTGCAGCTGCTCCTCCTCACCGCCGCTCTCCTCGCTGCAGAGATCATGTTCTCTGCTGTCTTATTCCCTCCTCCGCGGCCGTTGTCAGTCTGCTATTGGCACTCCTCCATTACTGTCTGCTCTACTGAGATAGAACAAACCGATAGGAGATCGCCTACTGACAGCAGCACGGAGGGTGAGGGAACTTGCTGCACAGCCGGTGGGCCACAGAAAATGACGTGGCCGGCCTTGTGTTTGACAGCTGTGGTCTAGATCATGTGAGGTCCTTATCCCCCTCCACTCTTCCTTAGGCCGTCTGCAGGCGGCCGGGTCGGATTCCCTGTGAGAATTCTTGCAGCAGGATGCGGTCCCGTGCCCCTGCAGAGGCCTGCAGCTTACCTGCTCCCGGCACCTCCTCTCTGCGCTGTGCGCCGGCTGCCGGCCAGCTGGTGCATACGCAGAGAGGGGCCGGCCCGTCACCACTGACATTTCTCGCAGACACTGACTCTCGCAGAGGCCTGCACAGAAACAGAGCTTGCCGCCATTTGTTTTTCGCGTGTGTTTTCATGTGGACAAATCATGTCTGTCTGCCTAGGATTGCGTTATCCGATGCAATCCTATGTAGGCGGGCACAGGCGGAAATCCTGCGGGAAATCCCGCTGCGGAAATTCTGCCCGTGTGCAGGGGACCCTAGTCAGACCTCATCTGGAATACTGGGCCAGTTCTGCGCACCCCACTTTATAAATCACATAGACAAACTGGAGCAAGTTCAGGGAAGAGTTACCAAGATGGTGAGCGGTCTGCAGATCATGTCCTATGAGGAACGGGTAAAGAATCTGGGAATGTTTAGCAGAAGAGAAGGCTGAGAGGAGACTTAATAGCCGTCTACAAATATCTGAAGGGCTGTCACAGTGCAGAGGGATCAGCCCTATTCTCATCTGTACAAGGAAAGACTAGAAGCAATGGGATGAAACTGAAAGGGAGGAAACACAGATTAGATATTAGACAGTGAGGGGATCAATGAGTGGAACAGGTTGTCACGGGAGGTGGGGAGTTCTTCTGCAATGGAAGTCTTCAGGAGGCTGGACAGACATCTGTCTGGGATGATTTAGTGATCCTGCACTGAGCAGGGGGTTGGCCCTGATGACCCCGGAGGACCCGAAACCCCGGAGGTCCCAATGACCCCGGAGGACCCGATGACCCCGGAGGACCCGATGACCCCGGAGGACCCGATGACTCTACCATTCTAGGATTCTATGAAATATGTATAATTTAGAAAATGTGATTTTCTGGATTTTCTGGATATTCTATCTCTCGCTGTTAAAATGAACCCTAAAAATTATAGACTGTTCACGTCTGACAGCGGGCAAACTTACAAAAACAGCAAGGGATCAAATACTTCTTTCCTTCACTGTATGCGTGTGTTCTACACACCAAGATACTGCATACCACAATCTTTGCGCAGGTATTTCACACGGCTCCTGCGAGCAGCACCATTAAAGTTTATGGGATTTTGTTGCTGAGTAGTACGGGCCCAACATCTGTGTGTGTCATACGCAGTGAGCCCGACCTTACTCCAGACCGGTGTGAAGTACTGCTGCGGGGTCCGCGTACTCACATCACCCCGGACACGGTGCTGAACACTAGTATGGTATGTCGCATAACAGTACCAACATGGCGGCCATCAGGTTGACTAGCGATGCAGCGTTCTGCTTAAAAATAATAAGGTGTTTCAAACAGTCTAAAACACTCCAAGGCCACTTCGTATGCAGCCAAGAAAATTGCGTTACACTTGTGTGTTGTGAGATGCACTAATCTTGCACGAATCTGCACCCCGTTCTTTTGATTGGAGTCATATACACGAGTGACTTTTTTCCCCGAATTAGGATACGATGCAGGAAAAAAATCTCCTCATGACCCATCTTTGGGTGTTTGCATGTGATGTATGTAGTGGCCCAGAGTTAGGGCCCCACAGCCCTTGTTTGGCTACCTCATTTGGACCTTGTCTATGTGTGTGTCTGTGCTACTACACATCAGTGTGTCCTCCTCCCGGTCACCCTAACCTGCTGTGTGTTGCGTGTATGACGCGTGTTCTGTCTGTGTTCAGTTAGGGGGGCGGAGAGAGAAGAGATGTAGTCGGAGAAGGAGGACGTGTGGAGGGGGCTTAGGCTTCAACAATTACGTCCAGGCTAATCCCAAATCAGCCCCACTTGGATGTAGGGTGTGACTCCTCCAAGGACCAAGAGGAAAGGAGACCGGGGAATGGAGGAAATGGTCTAAGTGAGGAGAAGGAACCTGAAAGAATACTTCTCAACAGTGACCGTACGTGTCCCATGTAACTAGGAGGCAGTGGGAGTACAACCAACTCTGCTTAAGCCCTCCATTACTCTACAGAATAGCCTTCTGGGAGAACCCATGGATAACTTACACTGAACCACGGAACCGTTCAAGAGTGAGGACTTGTGTTCTCTGCTCACAGCAAATCAATGCAAAGTATGAACTGTTGTTAATCACCCAAGCCTTAAGTGAGCTGTGTGCCTTTGGTTTACTTTATCATATCTGGTTTGGACTCTTTGTTACATCACTACCAGAATGCTTTGCTGAAAAGGTACTGGCGTCATGTGATCCTTCAACCTACAGCATTTGTTGCCACCATTATTGGATTACCATTGTGCGCAGCTGAGCCGCGTCTTGATATTCCTGGAAAGGGACAGTGGAGCCACTATTGACAACCATCTGATTCCCCGCTGTCACCCCATGACGGTCGGTCGCCACATGTGTAGGCGAGTGAGATGCGAGGTTTCCCAATGTAAAAAGTGGGAAACACTTGCTGAACCTTCAGCGCAGCTGAAAAACATGGTGGAGGATCGTTACTTTACAGAAGGGATGGGAGGCATTCTTAAGACAAAAGCTCCCCGATCCGCGGGTAAATCGCACGTTCCCAACTGTGACACTCGGCCCGATCGCACTCAGCAGAGGGAAATTAGTAGCAATCCTCCGGTACGGCTTTCAAAAGGAAAC